>NW_016108896.1:0-2616 GCF_001604975.1 Cebus imitator | reverse complement strand
CCAGTTTTCCCAACACCATTTATTAAATAGGGAATCCTTTCCCCATTGCTTGTTTTTATCAGGTTTGTCAAAGATCAGATGGTTGTAGATGTGTGGCATTGCTTCCAGGGCCTCTGTTCTGCTCCATTGGTCTATATCTCTGTTTTGCTACTAGTACCATGCTGTTTTGATTACTGTAGCCTTGTAGTATAGTTTAGAGTCAGGTAGTTTGATGCTTCCAGCTTTGTTTTTTTGTTTGTTTGTTTTTGCTTAGAATTGTCTTGGCTATGCAGGCTCTTATTTGGTTCCATATGAAATTTAAGGTGGTTTCTTACAATTCTGTGAAGAAAGTCAATGGTAGCTTGATGGGGATAGCGTTGAATCCATAAATTACTTTGGGCAGTATGGCCATTTTCATGATACTGATTCTTCCTAACCATGAGCATGGAATGTTTTTCCATCTGTTTGTATCCTCTTTTATTTCCTTGAGCAGTGGTTTGTAGTTCTCCTTGAAGAGGTCCTTCACATCCCTTGTTAGTTGTATTCCTAGGTATTTTATTCTCTTTGTAGCTGTTGTGAATGAGAGTTCACTCATGATTTGGCTCTCTGTCTATTATTGGTGTATAGGAATGCTAGTAATTTTTGCACATTGATTTTGTGTCCTGAGACTTTGCTGAAGTTGCTTATCAGCTTAAGGAGATTTGGGGCTGAGATGATGGGGTCTTCTAAATATACAATCATGTCATCTGCAAATAGAGACAACTGGGAAAAGACTTCCTCTTTTCCTAATTGAATACCCTTTATTTCTTCTTCTTGCCTGATTGCCCTGACCAGAATTTCCAATACTATGTTGAATAGGAGTGGTGAGAGAGGGCATCTTTGTCTTGTGTTTGGGTTTCAAATGGAATGCTTCCAGGTTTTGCCCATTCAGTATGATATTGGCTGTGGGTTTGTCATAAATAGCTCTTATTATTTTAAGATACGTTCCGTCAATACCTAGTTTATTGAGAGTTTTTAGCATAAAGCGCTGTTGAATTTTGTCAAAGGCCTTCTCTGCATCTACTGAGATAATCATGTGGTTTTTGTCTTTGGTTCTGTTTATGTGATGGATTACATTTATTGATTTGAGTATGAAGAACCAGCCTTGCATCCCAGGGATGAAGCTGACTTGATCGTGATGGATCAGCTTTTTTATGTGCTGTTGGATCCAGTTTGCCGGTATTTTATTGAGGATTTTTGCATCAATGTTCATCAGAAATATTGGCCTGAAATTTTCTTTTTTAGTTGTGTCTCTGTCAGGTTTTGGTATTGAGATGATGTTGGTTCCATAAAATGAGTTAGGGAGGATTCCCTCTTTTTCTATTGTTTGGAATAGTTTCAGAAGGAATGGTACCAGCTCCTCTTTGCACCTCTGATAGAATTAGGCTGTGAAACNTTTTTTGAGATGGAGTCTCGCACTGTTGCCCAGGCTGGAGTGCAGTGGTGCGATTTCAGCTCACTAAAACCCCCGCCTCCCTGGTTCAAGCGATTCTCCTACCTCAGCTTCCTGAGTAGCTAGGATTACAGGTGCATGCCACCACGCCCAGCTAATTTTTGTATTTCTAGTAGAGATGTAGTTCTTTTCATCCTGATGTTAGGGTGTCGATTTTAGATATTTCCTCCTTTCTCTTGTGGGCACTTAGTGCTATAAATTTCCCTCTACTCACTGCTTTAAATGTGTCCCAGAGATTCTGGTACTTTGTGTCTTTGTTCTCATTGGTTTCAAAGAACATTTTTATTTCTGCCTTCATTTCATTATTTATCCAGTAGTCATTCAGGAGCAGGTTGTTCAGCTTCCATATAGTTGTGTGTGTGGTTTTCAGTGAGTTTCTTAATCCTGAGTTCTAATTTGATTGCACTGTGATCTGAGAGACTGTTTGTTATGATTTCCGTTCTTTTGCACTTGCTGAGGAGTGTTTTACTTCCAATTATGTGGTCAGTTTTAGAATAAGTGCAATGTGATGCTGAGAAGAATGTATATTCTGTGGATTTGGGGTGAAGAGTTCTGTAGATGTCTATTAGGTCTACTTGGTCTAGATCTGAGTTCAAGTCCTTGATATCCTTGTTAATTTTCTGTCTTCGTTGATCCGTCTAATATTGACAGTGGGGTGTTAAAGTCTCCCAGTATTATTGTGAGGGAGTCTAAGTCTCTTTGTAGGTCATTAAGAACTTGCTTTATGTATCTGGGTGCTCCTATATTGGGTGCATATATAATTAGGATAGTTAGCTCTTCTTGTTGCATTAACCCCTTTACCATTATGTAATGCCCTTCTTTGTCTCTTTTGATCTTTGTGGTTTAAAGTTGTTTTATCAGAGACTAGGATTGCAGCCCCTGCTTTTTTGCTCCCCGTTTGCTTGGTAAATCTTCCTCCATCCCTTTATTTTGAGCCTATATGTGTCTTTGCATGTGAGATGGGTTTCCTGAATACAGCACACCAATAGGTCTTGACTCTTAATCCATTTTGCCAGTTTATGTCTTTTAATTGGGGCAGTAAGCTGGTTTACATTTAAGGTTAATATTGTTATGTGTGAATTGATCCTGTCATTATGATGCCACTGGTTCTTTTGCAGGTTAGTTGATACAGTTTCTTCCTAGTG
>NW_016108895.1:6012-8013 GCF_001604975.1 Cebus imitator | reverse complement strand
GTTATACTTTTGAAAACATCCTGATGTAAATTGAAATAGTCTCCAAATCTGAATTCTTTCCTTGGTTCTAAGGTGACCAGATTTTCTAGAGAGTGAACCACACCACGGGAAAAAAATATGATAAATATGTTTCCATGGATGTGTTATTTTAACATAAATCTTGTAAAATAGGCATTTCATTGAAATTATATAAGTTTGCCTAAATTGCTTTGTGGCATCACGAATGCCCTTGTTTTGAAAAGTAGGAATAATTAGTGTCAATTACTACTTATTAGTACAAATAAGTATGCAGATATTTGAAAAAATTTACAGTTTTAACTAAAGGATTTATTTTAAATTAGTTTTAGATTCACACTGAAATTGGGAGGAAAATGCAGATTTCCTTTGTAGACCCAAACTAGTTTCCCCTCGTCTTAATATATCAACATGTATCAGATATGTTATTAACATTTTTTTTTTGAGATGGAATCTTGCTCTGTAACCCAAGTTGGAGTTCAATGGCACGATACTGGGTCCTTGCACCTCTACCTCCCATGCTTAAGTGATTCTCCTGCTTAAGCCTCCCAAGTAGCTGGGATTACAGGTGCCCACCCTCATGCTTGGCTAATTTTTTGCATTTTTAGTAGAGATGGGGTTTCGCCATGTTGGCCAAGCTGGTCTGGAACTCCTGAGCTCCGATGATTTACCCGCCTAAGCCTTCGAAAGTTCTGGGATGACAGGCATGAGCCACCATGCCCAGCCTACTGTCAGCATATTTGCTTTGGTTAGGTATCTCTTGAGATATTTACCCAGTTTTAAAATCACGTATGTATTTTGTAAATATCTTCTCACATCTCTCTTGTCTTTTTGTTGTCTGAATACAGTTTTGCAAGGTAGAATACTGAGTTTTATAAAGTCTGTGTTATCAATATTTTCATGAATTGGCATTTGATGTTTTGTGTTACAACTCAACACCAAACTCAACGTCATATGGATTTTCTTTTATATTTTTTATAGTTTTGCATTTAAAATTACAGTCTCTGAACTATTTTGAGAAGGTTTTTGTTTGTCTTCATTTGTGTATATATTCATTTCATTCTACAAGGCTTCCAAAGTCTTCCATCACCGACTTTGGGAAGAAATGGCTACAGTGGGCTTCATTTTGGCTTGTATTTGTAAAATAATTACACTGAGTCAACTGAATATTGAATTTTATAGGTATTTCAGGAGAGTCAGGCGGGGTTGCACGTCCACCTAGGAACTGAGCAAGAGTGTCTGTGCTGAGCTCTGGCATCACCAGAGGATGCAAGAAACCACCGCTGACAAACTTCCTTCTGAGGTGTCAGAAGCAGCGAGGAGCTTTATCTTCCTCAGGGCAGCATGAAGGTCGTGTCAACTTGGTGTTGTTCATCAGTAAGTAACAAACTTCCTGTCCAAAGCCCTGAGTGCAGAGGAGAGAGTCTTCAGAGAGTACTCAGCAGAGGAAGGAATTCAGCTAGAAAAACAAAACCCTCAAATCCACTGTTTTGACTACACTCTGATATTGTCAGTGTCCAAGACACAGTGGCTGCTAATAAATATTCTCACAGAGATCTCTAATATGATAATCACACCGTGCCCTAACACCAATATAATATTCACACCATGCCCTAACGCTGATATCCACATCACGCCGTAACACTAACATATCCACACGGTAGCTTCTAATACTAGTAAATACAATAACGTCTACTAATTGGAATCTGTTGACATTGAGACTTTTATAAGGATTTCACAGCTTTGGTTGAACTATAGCCTCCATAATGGATTTTGATGAAGTCTTTGCTTCCCTGGCATGCTATTGATATGGTTGTTTTAAAAAGTAGTTTACTTTCCAATAATGTCATACTTCTCGGAATCTTCCAATAATAGTACAAAGTATAACCTGTTTCTTCTCTTAGATTTTGCAGCAGTTGTTGCTGTACCAGATTTACAATGTCCCAGAAGATACTTCAGTATATTTTACCCAAAGTACACTCTCCC
>NW_016108895.1:2371-3662 GCF_001604975.1 Cebus imitator | reverse complement strand
GCTAATTTTTCTATTTTCAGTAGAGACATATATTCTTCATGTTGATCAGGCTGGTCTCGAACTGCTAACGTGAGGTGCTCTGCTCGTCTCAGCCTCCCAAATTGCTGAGATAACAGGCATGAGCCACTGCACCATGCCACTCCCAGGGATTTTGGTTTTCTTTCTCCCTCTCTCTCTTTATTTATTTATTTTTTCAGATGGGACCTTGCTGTGTCAGCTAGGCTGGAGTACAGTGGCTCCATATCGGCTTACTGCAGCCTCCCCCTCCTGGTTTCAAGCAGTTCTCCTGCCTCAACCTCCCATGTAACTGGAATCCCAAGTGTGTGCTAGCAAGCTCTGGTAATTTTCACATTTTTAGTAGAGAGTGTGCTTTGCCACATTGGCAAAGCTGCTCTTGAACCCCTAGTGTTAAATGATTTGTCCGTCTCAGCCTTTCAAAGGGCTGGGACTACAGGTGTGAACCACCATGCCTGCGCTTTCTTTTTTGAGACAGGGTCCTGTGCTGTCACCCAAGCAGGAGTGCAGGGTTGTGATCTTGGGTTACTGTGACCGCCACATTGTGGGCTCAAGCAGTCCTCCCGTTTCGGCCTCTCAAGTGGCTGGGACTACAGGTGTGTGCCACCATGAACCTGCTGATTTTTGTATTTCTAGTGGAGAGGGGGTTTTGCCGTGTTGTCCTTGCCGGTGTTGAACCCCTGGAGTCACGTGATGCACCTGCCTCAGCTTTCCAATGTGCTGGGCTTACAGTTGATTACATCAACTGGTGTGCCTAGCCAGTTTTTCTCCTTTTGAGGAATTACCAAACTATGTTAAACACAGGATGCACCATTTCTGTTTCCTGTACAGTATTTAAGGGTTGTGATTTCTCTCTGACCTTGCCAACACGTTAGTTTACATTTCTTGGATAATAGCTTTTCTAGCGTTTGTGAGGGAGTATGTCGTGGTTTCGGTTTAGATGGCCATAATGATAATGATACTGATCATCATTTTAAGTTCCTGTTTTCCACTTGCATGTATTATTGGCAAAGTGTGTGTATGTCATCGTGTATGACATTGAGTACGACATTGAGTATGTCGTTCAGTTTGGATGACCATAATTATAATGATATTACTCATCATTTATGTGCCTCTTTTCCATTTGGATATCTTATTGGCAGAGTGTATGTTCAGCTGTTTCTCCATTTTGTAATTTTTTGCTGTTGAATTCTCTAAATTATACATTGTGGTTAACAGACTGTTAGGTATGTAATGCACCAATATTTTCTTCCTTTAGTGTGGGTTGTGTTTTCAC
>NW_016108895.1:0-1008 GCF_001604975.1 Cebus imitator | reverse complement strand
TGTGTTCAACTGTTTTTAGATTTTGTAATTTGGTTGTTTTTGTTGTTGAGTCAGACAAATTATACATTGTGGTTAACAGACTGTTGTTAGATATATAAGGCACTGTGCGTTGTCTTTTCAATTTCTTTTTTTTGTTTGAAATGCAGTCTTGCTCTTTTGCCCAGTCTAGAGTGCAGTGGTTTGATCTCAGAACACTGCAATGTCCCACTCTTGGGTTCACATGACTCTTGTGTCTCACCTTTCGAGTATCTGAGATTACAGGCTCCTGTTAACATGCCCAGCTGTGTTTTTGTATATATATATTTTTTCTTTTGGAGACAGAGTCTCACTCTGACACCCAGGCCTGGAGTGTAGTAGCGCAATCTTGTCTTACTTCACTTCCACCTCCCGAGTTAAAGTCATTCCTGTGCCTCAGGTGGGCACCACCACGCCCAGCTATTTTTGTATTTTCAGTAAATACGAGGTTTCTCCATGTTGGTAATGCTGGCCTCGAACTTCCAACCTGAGACACGTGCTCGTCTCAGTCTAACAAAATGCTGGATTCTAGGCGTGAGCTACTACACTAATCCAGTCCCAGGCATTTTGGTTTCCTTTTCTTTCTTTCTTCTTTTTTTTTTTTCAGGTGGGATCTTGCTTGTGTTGGCCAGGCTGGAGAGCAGAGGTCTGATATCAGCTCACTGGAACCTGAGCCTCTTGGGTTCAAGCAATTTTCCTGCCATAGCCTCTGAAGTAGCTGGGATTACAGGTGCATGCCACTACACTCAGTTAATTTTCATATAGTTAGTAGAGACTGGGTTTTGCCACATTGGCCAAGGTGGCCTTTAACTGCTGACTTCAAGGGTTCCTTCTGCTTCCACATCTCAAAGTGCTTGGAACACAGGTGTGAGTCAACATATTCGTCCTCTCCTCTTTGAGATGAAGGCTTGTGTTGTCTCCTTGACTGGAGTTACCACTGAGGCCAGCTCACCTTGGCTCGAGAGGGTTCTTGACTCTTACTTTGTAGCAGGA
>NW_016108894.1:7074-8019 GCF_001604975.1 Cebus imitator | reverse complement strand
TATTTTTAATAGAGACAGGGTTTCACCATGTTGGCCAGGATGGTCTCAATCTCCCGACCTCGTGATCCCCTGCCTCGGCCTCCCAAAATGGTGGAATTACAGGAGTGAGCCACCCCACCTGGCTGGTTCTTTTTTAAAAGAACAGAAGACAGTATTGAAAATTTTGCAAGTCATCTGAAAATGAAGGGAAAAGGTAGATCTATATGAAGTGTGTATTTTATATAGATATATAACATATAAAAAATATATCAACGTGCATATTTCTAAAAGAATGCCGAAGTTATTTATATGTAAAATTGCTTTCATATATTTGTATGCAAATAAATTAACATTCTAAAGATAAGTATGTTCATATAACTTGAGTCTCAGCGTCTTAATTGAGTCATCTGTGGAATGTGGGTGGCAGGACTGATTTCAGGTTGTGATGGTGATTAAAGGATATAATGTGTGAGGAAATGCCTTGAGCACTTTAGAAGGCAAGTGCAAGTCTAGAGAGATAAAGAGCTGAATGAACAGGAAGCAAATAGATTAGCTTAACCCAGGGGTGTCCAATCTTTTGGCTTCCCTGGGCCACAATGGAAGAAGAATTGTCTTGTGTCACACATAAAATACATTAACACTGGCTGGGTGCAGTGGGTCACACCTATAATCCCAGCACTTTGGGAAGCTGAGGCGAGCAGATTACTTGAGGTCAGGAGTTCGAGACCAGCCTGGCCAACAGGGTGTAACCCTATCTCTACTAAAAACACACACACACAGAATTAGCCAAGCATGGTGGTGGGTGCCTGCAGTCCCAGCTACTTGGGAGGCTGAGGCAGGAGAACTGCTTGAACCCAGTAGGTGGAGGCTGCAGTAAAGAGAGATCACACCACTGCACTCCAGCCTGGGCAACAAGAGCAAAACTCCATCTCAAAAAAACAAAAGAAAAAATGTAGAAAATATTTA
>NW_016108894.1:3290-5148 GCF_001604975.1 Cebus imitator | reverse complement strand
GTGATCATGACTCACTGCAGTCTCAGCCTCCCAGACTCAAGCAATCCTCCCACCTCAGCCTCCCTAGTAGCTGGGATCACAGGCATACCACACCACATTTGGCTAATTTTTATTTTATTTTTTTTTAATAGAGACAGGGTCTCCCTATGTTGCTCAGGCTGGTCTCAAACTCCTGAGCTCAAGTAATTCTCCTGCCTCAGCCAAAGTGCTGGGATTACAGGCATGAGCCACCATGCCCAGCCAAAATCATTATTTAAAATTCTGCCTTCAGTCTCTCTCAGTGCCTCATTGGAACTCAAAGACTGGGAGCTGTACTCCTCTGAATCATATCTTCTGTGGGAATCTTCCTCAGGTTTGTCAACAGCGGAATGTGATATCATAATATAAGAAATATATATCTGGTCTCTGCCCTTGGTTCCTGAAAAAGAGCTCCTAAAATCCTAGTAGATAGGGGTGTTAGGCAAATCTTTTGTTCTCATAGCTGGTCTTTGATCCTAGTTCCTAACATATAATTCCTAAAACGTTATAATTTTCTGAGTGCTAGGAGCATCTGACACAGAGCCCCTAAATCCCTTGGAAGTTCCTGGATAACAGAAGCATCTTTTGTTCTAATTAGGCTCTTGCTGGGCTCCTGAATAGCCTCAGGATGGGGGCTGGTTGCCAGGGGAACCAATCTTTTGATTAGAAAACTAAAACTTTCAGCCCCAGCCCCCAAACTCCAGGGAAGAGACGGGGCTGAAACTTGAGTTGATCCCCAACAGCCAATGATGTAATCCACCACGTCCATGTAATGAAGCCTCCATAAAAAACCAAAATGGTCTGGGGAGCTTCCACAGAGCTGAGCATGGGGAGACTCCTGAGGGGTGGGGTGCCGAAGAGAGCATCCCTTCCCATGTGCCTTGCCCTGTCCATCTCTTCATCTGGCTGTTCATCTGCATCCTTTGTAAGATCCTTCATAAATAAACTGGTAAACGTTAAGTGTTTCTGGGAGTTCTGTGAGCTGTCCTAGCAAATTAATGGAACCTGAGGAGTCATGGGAGTCCCAGTGTACATACGGCCATTCAGTCAGAAGCAGCGAAGACAACCCTGTGCTTCTGTCTGGCATTTGAAGTGCAGGCCATCTTGCGGGACTGAGCCTTGAACCTATGGGATCTGACTCTAACTCCAGATAGACAGTGTGAGAATTGAGGGAAATGACAGGATACCCAGCTGGCATGTGGGGAATCCCCTACCCCCAACACCTGGTGTCAGAAGCACTGTGCTGAGTGGTGAGTGGTGTGTGAATAGCAGAACACTTTGGTTTTTCCTACCTCTTACAATGAGAAAGGTAGGAATTATGAAACATCAAATGATCATTTTCTTAAGTGCTGAAATGAGTATGAATCCAGCTCTCGAGAAAAATGCAGCTTTGTCTACATAGCACTATCCTAATGGCCAAGCTCCATGAAGGGCTGCGGGTTTTGCATGCAGGCGACAGGATCTGACAGGCTTTCATGAGATGAGGATTACTTAATCCTGACTGTGCCCTTCTTTTCCTCTTTCTCCCATCACTTTTCTTTCCACCTCTATCAAAGAAACAAATATTTACAATCTGACTTTCTAAGAAGACCCGCCTTCAATTAGCACAAAACACCAGGACTGTCCTCAAAGAGGATTTTGCAATCCAGCTGCTATCAAGGGCTTAGCTGACAGAGGACGTGTCTGACTATATATATATATATATAATGTACACATAGCTGTGGTTTATGGCAGAACCAGATATTCTTAGTGTTTCCCACTGGTTTCTAAAAGGTTAAATACATGGACCATGTTAGCTTTTTCCCTGGCAGTATCACTACCCTGAGTTGAACATTAAAGT
>NW_016108894.1:0-1374 GCF_001604975.1 Cebus imitator | reverse complement strand
AGATTATGTTTTGTTGATTCCAGTAGTTCATCTGCACATGTAATATCCAATGACTCCTTTTTTCCATAGTTGCTAAATTTTTAAGTAAACCACAGCCATATGTGAAGTTTCAATTATATTTGCCCACATTGGATTAAGTGTGCTTCATCAACTTGGATTATAAGCAAAACAACCAAAATTTCATCTACTTATTGCCATTATAATTCATAGTTACCATCCTCTTTAAGGTGCTTCCAGTTTATCCATTTTGTTGCTTTTTTACACATTTTATCCATTTGTGTCAATCTTAGTGCCTGGTCATTTTTTCTCATTAATTGTTGCTCAAATGCAATTCTGAAAGCATCTGCCATTACGTAAGCTTCTTCTTTACTCTTCTGCAAAAGTTCCAGCTGGTTTTGAAAGAAAGTTTGAGAGGTGTCAGAGGCAAAACCAGAACAATTCTTGCTGAATGCTGAATCAAATTAACATATGCAATCTCCCTGGCTAGCACCAATCGCCCTACCTAACACAAGTCTATTGCCTGTGTTTGATCTAGTTTATCTGCTTATGCTAATTAATACTTGCTACTTCTGCAATAGCAACCTACTCTGATCCAGATTATGAGCAGTCTCCCTTGTGGTGCCTGTCAACTGCCTGCTAATCTAACCCCTGGACCTCCTACCACATGCAGGCCCTGTGTGTGTGTCCTGTTCAAGTCCTGGGATAAAGGGCCCAGCATGAAAGGTATGGGGATGCCAAACACTGCATTCCAATTCAGCTTTGGGCCATTCCAGATAACACCGCTGAAAATAATGATAAATACCACCTTTCAAATACTTCTCATAGCTGACCTTGACTGCGATCAATGTAATCTCATGTTTTTCTTTTCCTTTTTTTTTTTTTTGAGATGGAGTTTCACTCTTGTTGCCCAGGCTGGAGTGCAGTGGTACAATCTTGGCTCACTGCAACCTCTGCCTCCCAGGTTTAAGTGATTCTCCTGCCTCAGCCTCCCGAGTAGCTGGGACTACAGGCATGTGCCATCACACCTAATTTTTGTATTTTTAGTAGAGGTGGGGTTTCGCCATGTTGGCCAGGCTGTTCTCAAACTCCTGGCCTTAGGTGATCCACCAGCCTCGGCCTCCCAAAGTGCTAGGATTACAGGCGTGAGCCACCGCGCCCGGCAACATTCCTTCTTTCATGGCAGTTTCCCTTTAATCACCTAGCACATTTATTACAAAGTTTTTCCACTAAACGTGGTCTTATTTAAATTAAACAGAAGAGGCCGGGCACGGTGGCTCAAGCCTGTAATCCCAGCACTTTGGGAGGCCGAGGCGGGTGGATCACGAGGTCAAGAGATCAAGACCATCCTGGTCAACATGGTGAAACCCCGTCTCT
>NW_016108893.1:0-8025 GCF_001604975.1 Cebus imitator | reverse complement strand
CCCTGGTTCAGAGAGTACTCGTGGTCCAGGTCCCAGTGGAGTGAGTATTCCTGGTGAGGGACAGCCTGTGTTCAGAGAGTACTCGTGGTCCAGGTCTCCACGGAGTGGTAACTGTGGCACAGAGTGCCTCCCAGTTAGAGTTAATGCTCCTATTGCATTCGTTGTGGCGCAGTGTTGCTGGGTAAATACTCGTGAGGTGATGCTAGTGGACTGTGCTGCTGCAGGATGAGGTCGCATTTTCTGGGCTCCTTTCTTGGTGCCACTGGTGTGGGCTGAACATTCATGATCTATGTGCCCAGGTGGCAGCGGTGGTGCGTTTGCATGCGCTGTGTGGAAACTGCACCCGTGTGACCTCCCTAGTTCCCATGGTCTGAGTCATCTGAACTGAGTCCTAGGCTGCATGTCACGTGGGCTTTGGGTCTGTGGTCTGCATCCCAGGAGGGCAAGTACTCCTGGTAAACACTGTTTAAAATGAGTACAGGGGTCTGTTCCACCAAGGGAGCGCTAGCGCAGGATGTGGGCATGGGATGAGCTGCTGGGGTAAAGACTCCCATCTCCACGGCAGCACCTGCAGCTTCGGTGTCTTGGTGGGGTGGGGCCAATGGCCTGCACCCGGTGAGTGGTGTTAAAGGAAAAATATTCAATGATGCTTCTTCAAACACAGCAGACTGGCTGGCTACAGTGGCTCACACCTGTAATCCCAGCACTTTAGGAGGCCGAGGCGGACAGATCACAAGGTCAGGAGTTCGAGACCAGCCTGACCAAGATGGTGAAACCCCATCTCTACTAAAAATACAAAAATTAGCTGGGTGTGGTGGCCTGTGCCTGTAGTCCCAGCTACTCAGGAGGCTGAGACAGGAGAATCACTTGAACTCAGAAGGCAGAGGTTGCACGCCAGCCTGGGTGACACAGCGTGACTCCATCTCAAAAAAAAAAAAAAAAAAAAAAAACTAGGCAGACTTCATTCAGGGCCATTGGGTCCCTGGTTGTGAGATAGCATGGGTTAGTACCGTGGGGGTTCTGGTCTCTGGGTCCCTGTGGGTGTGGCTGGTCCCCAGGGCCCTATGGGGGCAGCAGGACAGTCAGTCAGTGGTGGGGTTCCCACCCGCACACTTTCTCTTTGGACCTGGGTGGGCTCATTGGTCAACTGGGGGAGAAGGAAGAGGCCACGGCAAACCTCAGCAGGTAGCGGGGGCTCAGCTCCTGATGGTGCCTTCTAAGGACACAAGGAAGGGCCGCCCAGGCTGGGACAGTCACACGGGCATCCACCCCTGCCTCTGGAGCTGCTCCAGGCCCACTGAGGGCCCACCTGCCTTCTCCTCAAGCTGCCTCAGTTCTGCAGTTCACTTCACAGGGCACTCTGGGGAGTGAGGGGTGTTGGTGCCGAGTGCTGGAACAAAAGGGGCTTTCTCCTCCTTCTTCAAGGGTGACCCTGGGGGCTGGTCCCAGCCACTAGGAAAGGAACTGGCACAGCTGAGTGCCTGCTGGACCCTGAGGTTGGACTCACAGTCTGGACACCGACCTCGGGAGCCCCAGGTGGGTGGCCCCTGCACTGCCCCTGCCCCTGCCCTGCCTCTGTGGCCTGCACCCGCTTCTCCATCCGGCCCAGTCTCAGGAGTGAGGTGCGGCTCCCTGACAGCTCCAACCCCCCAGGGGCGGGAGCCTGTGCCCACTCACACTCCTTCACAGGACCCCTGGGCGGCAGGCAAGGCAGGGCCAGAGAGGGCCGAGCTAGCTGCAGGGACATGGGAGCTGGTGGACGTGGCCCTGCGTGGCAATAGTGACGGCCTCACAGTGCAGCCACGCAGCCCGGCCTGTGGGGTGGACATTAATCACTCCAGCTTACCACCTGTCACTCACACCTCACTGAGGCTTAAAACCGGTTTCACACACGCCCAGCAAGAAGCAGGGTGATGAGCCGGGCGCGGTGGCTCACACCTGTAATCCTAGCACTTTGGGAGGCCGAGGTGGGTGGATCACCTGAGGTCACGAGTTCAAGACCAGCCTGGCCATCATGGTGAAACCCCATCTTAAAAAAAAAAAAAGAAGCAGGGTGATGCTGGGGAGGGGCCAGGTGCCTGTGCAGGGCCGGATGGGGGGGACCGGCTGTGGCGCGTCAGCCTCGTGGATGTGCTGGACCAGCCTCAGGCTCGATGGATTTCATGGGCAAGACAGACATCCACGGGGAGCAGAAAAAAGAACCACGTGACTCCCTTGTGTGTCAGGGCCTCAGGCCTGCTCTGGAGGTGCTGGCCCAGGGGCCTCGGGAACCACGGGGGACCCCACGCCTCGCTCCTGCCAGGTCCCCGGGCCACTGTCCCTCTCCTTCCACTCGCCTTCCGCCTTGGTGCCGCTCTGGGGCAGTGACCCTCCCCTGCAAGGCCAGGGCCTCCCCAGGTCACAGAGCGGTCAGCATGGGGAGAGAAGGGCAGACCGGCCCGCACAGAAACTTCTGGGGCCAGAGCCCCGACGCTGCCCTCTGACGTCAGCGGCATGTGTCCACTGAAGCGTCTGGGAGCCAGCGGAGGCCAGGCCACAGCTGGGAACCCCTCGAGGGAACCCGTGTGTCCCAGTGTCAGCCTGCGGCCCTCCTGGAAGGAGGGGTGAAATATCACAGTGTCCACAGTTGGAGCGCCTGGGAGAGCACCAGGGACCCAAGCCTCCCACCCCGTCAGGCCACAGCTCGGCGAAGGACGCCAGCCCCCAGGGGAGGTGCAGCAGGGCCGAGGCTAGCAGCCTCCACCGTGAGTGTGAAAGGAAGGCTGAGGGGAAGGGCCTGTGGCCGAGAGGACCCGGTGAGGCCCAGGCCTGAGGGAATTAGGCTGGGAGACAGCACCTCTGGTCAGCGGACAACAAGGACACACACAGTCCTGCGCCGTCCCCTTCCCAGGCCAAGAGCCACCAGCGGGGGCCGAGCCTGGGAGCATCACCCCGGCCAGGCTCTAAGGGAATGAACGGGGCTGCTGACCGGGGCTGGGGCTGGGCTGGGCTTCCGGGCTCTCTCCCCGTGCTTCAGCCTCAACTCCAGTGTTCACATGAGGACGGGGCTCGAATCCCCACACTGGGTGGGTAGAGCTGGGGCCTGTGAGCATCGGGCCCCATGCAGGCTCCCCTGCAGCTCATGACCACATCAGGGCATCAGTGAGGTCCTGGACCCTGGCCCTGCTCTACGATGGCATCTGGGCATCAGCCAGGAGGAGGCCATCTGCTCTGCGCTGGTTTTTGCAGATGCCGTTGAGACACAGAGGAATCCTAGAGGCTGGAATCCAGAGACCCAACGTGCCCCAGGCCTCAGCATCGCTGAGCCGCAGCCATCACCCCAGGACCCACAGCACTGACGGTGCCCAGAGCCCCACGGCCTTGTTCTGCCCTGACTGAGCACCCTGCTCCTGGGAAGGCCTGGCTCCACCGACGCCGCAGAGGCCGGGACCTGGACCAGAGGAGACTCACATAGAGCAGCCCTGGCTTCCGCTGCTGCCCTGGGGGCGGGGGCCGGAGTGTCGGGTGCCAAGGAGCACGTCCCCTTCCCTGTGACGAGCGCGCCAGCAAACGGACAGAAGAGAAAAAAGATGAACGCATTAAGTACCAACTTGCTTCTCAGGTCTTATCTTTTTCCGAGAAATGTATCTTATTTAATTGAATGAAAAGGAGGATTCCACTATTTTCCAGGAAACAACCGTTCGTCCAGGAAAGGTGATGGGCTTTTTGAATATTGTTTACAGGAACCTACCGTGTAAAATCAGTTTTGCCGTTCATGCATTTGGGAGCGGCATGGCCAATAAACTAGAAACATCTTGTTTAGATTCAGTTTGAGTTCATTCTTTGATCTTTAAAATCTTCAGCCGAGAATTTTATGCTTAGCCAAACTAATCTTCCTAAGTAAAGGAGAAATAAGATCCTTTCCAGCTAAGGAAATGTTGAGGGGATTCATTACCACCAGGCCTGCCTTACGAGAGATCTTGAAAGGAGCACTAAATACAGAAAGGCAGGACCACTACCAGCTAATACGAAAATGCACTTAAGCACACAGACTAGTGTCACTATAATGCAACCACACACACACACCAGCGCAGTAGCCACCGACAGCACAGGGACAGGACAGACCCACACCCGTCAACACTAACCTTGAATGTAAACGAGCTAAATGCCCCGCCTTGAAAGGCGCAGAGGGGCAAGCTGGATACGAAAACCAGACCCAGTGCTGTGCTGTCTTCAAGAGGCCCGTCTCACACGCAGTGATATTCATAGGCCAAAATAAAGGGACAGAGGAAAATCTACCAAGCAAATGGAAAACGGAAAAAAGCAGGGGTTGCAATCCTAAATTCAGACAAAACATTTCAAACCTACAAAGATCATAAAAAACAAAGGAAGCCATTATACAATGATAGAGAGTTCAATTTAGCAAGAAGACCTGACGGTCCTAAATATATATGCACCCAACTCAGGAGCACCCAGGTTCATAAAGCAAGTTCTTAGAAGCCCACAAAGAGACATAGGCTCCCACACATAGGACTCCTCCCCAGCTCATTCTATGAGGCCAGCATCACCTTGATACCAAAACCTGGCAACTCACAATAAAAAAATAAAACTTTATCCCTAGGATGCAAGGTTGGTCCAACATATGCAAATCAGTAAGTGTGATTCATCACATAAACAGGACTAAAGACAAAAAAAATGATTTTCTCACTAGATGCAGAAAAGGCTTTCCATAAAATCCAACACCACTTCATGTTAAAAACTCTCAGTAAACTAGGTATTGAAGGAACATACCTCAAAATAATAAGAGCTATCTGTGACAAATCCACTGCCAACATTATGCTGAATGGGCAAAAGTTTAAAGCTTTCCTCTCAAAAACTGACACAAGACAAGGAAGTCCTCTCTCACTACCTCTATTCAGCATAGTATTGGAAGTCCTAGCCAGAGCAATCAGGCAAGAGAAAGAAATAAAGGTATCTAAATAGGAAGAGTGGAAGTCAAGCTATCTCTGTTTGCAGATGACATGATTCTATACATAGAAAACCCCATAGTCTGGCCCTAGAGCTCCTCCAGCTGATAAACAACTTTAGCAAAGTTGCAGGATACAAAATAAATGTACAAAAATCACTAGCATTTCCATATACCAACAACAACCAAATCAAGAGCCAAATTAGAAAGACAATCCTTTCACAATTGCCACATAAAGAATAAAACATCTGGGAATACAGCCAACCAGGGAGGTAAAATACCTCTACAATACGAATTGTAAAACACTGCTCAAAGAAATCAGAGAAGACACAAACAAATGGAAAAACATCTCATGCTTGTGGATAGGGAGACTCAACAGCGTTAAAATGGCCATACTGCCCAAAGCAAGTCACAGACTCAGTGCTATTCCTGTCAAACTACCAATGACATTCTTCACAGCACTTGAAAAACAAAACTATTTAAAATTCATATGAAACCAAAAAAGAGCCCAAGTAGCCAAGGAAGTCCTAAGCAGAAAGAACAAAGCTGGAAGCATCACGTTGCCCAACTTCAAATTGAACTGCAGGTCCACAGTGGCCAAAACAGCACTGTACTGGCACAAAAACAGGCACATAGACCAACGGAACAGAGCAGAGATCTCAGAAGTAAGGCCACACATCTATGACCATCTGATTTTCTACAAAGCTGACAAAACAAGCAACGGGAAACAGACTCCATGTTCAGTAAGTGGTGCTGGGCTAGCTGGCTAGCCATTTGCAGAAGACTGAACCTGCACCCCTTTCTTACACCATATACAAAAATTCAACTCAAGGTGGATTAAAGACTTAAATGTAAAACCCAAAACTGCAAAAACCCTGGAAGACAACCTAGGTGATACCATCATGGACATCGGAATGGGCAAAGATTTGATGACAAAGACACCAAAAGCCATCACAACAAAAGCAAAAATTGACAAGTCTGATTAAACTGAAGATCTTCTGCACAGCAAAAGGACCTATCAACAGAGCCAACAGACAAACTACAGAATGGGAGGAAATATTTGCAAACTATGCATCCGACAAAGGTCTAATATCCAGCATCTATAAGCAACTTAAACAAATTTACAAGAGAAAAGCAACCCCATTAAAAAGTGGGCAAAGGACATGAACAGACACTTCTCAAAAGAAGACATACATGTGGCCAACAAGCATATCAAAAAAGCCCAGAATCACCAATCATCAGAGAAATGCAAATAAATACCACAATGAGATACCATCTCACACTAGTCAGAAGGGCTGTGATTAAAACAGCAAAAAATAGCAGATGTCAGCGAAGTTGCAGAGAAAAGGGAATGCTTATACACTGTTGGTGGGAGTGTAGATTAGTTCAACCATTGCGGAAAGCAGTATAGAGATTCCTCAAAGAGCTGAAAGCAGAACTACCAGTTGACCCAGCAATCCCATTGCTGGGTAGATATCCAGAGGAGCGGATATCATTCTACCATGAAGACTCATGCACACAATGTTCATTGCAGCACTGTTCACAACAGTAAATACATGGAATCAACTAAATACCCACCAACGGCAGACTGCACAAAGAAAATGTGGCACATAGACACCGTGGAATACTATGCAGTCATAAAAAAGGAGCTCATGTCTTCTGTGGGAAGATGGATAGAGCTGGAGGCTATTATACTTAGCAAACTAACTCAGGAACAAAACACCTAATACCAAATGCTCTTACTTATATGTTGGAGAGAAATGATGAGAGCTTATGGGTACAAAGAACAGAACAACAGAACCTGGGGTCTCCGTGAGTGGAGAGGGTGGGAGGAGGGAGAGGAGAAGAAAAGATAACCACTGGGTACTAGGCTTAGTACCTGGGTGATGAATAATCCGTGCCACCAACCCCTGGAACAGGCGTTTACCTAGGTAAAAGACCTTCACATGTTACCCCCAAACCTAAAATAAGAGTTAAAAAATTAAAACCTGCTTATAACAAAAGCTGAACGGAGCTCGCAGCCACGGCGACTTGGAAAGGTGTCCGGGGTGGCTGCCCCAGCCCGGCTGAAGTAAACTCTCACATTTGGATTTGTGCCCACACAGATGTGCAGCTGATGAAGGGTGATGGGCCCAGGCGCCCTCGGGGCCCACAGCCTCCTCTCCAGCTGTGCCTCCCTCCTGCACCTCCCAGGTTCAAACTCTGAAGCTCGTCGGATCTTGTTGCTCAGGGTTTTCTGGAGCGTAGTCTCCAGGCCCCACTCCCAGAGGGCAGTGGGTGGAGCAGAAAGCTCCCGTCTGGATCCTATCCTTGCTGGTCTCCCTGAGGACCGCCGTCCTGGGGCCTCTGCAGGGCCCCACCTGCCCACCTCATTAGCATAACCCTGGAGTTATCATAGGGCTCCTCATAAATCACAAAAGACACTCCCATCGCTCAGTACCTTCCTGGGCTCATGGAACCCCATTCCAGGCACCCAGACAAAACCAAATGTGTTTCATAAAATGTCACAAATAAGAAAAGAGGAACAAATTCCCAGGGGCAAGGGGCATTAGCTGACCTTGGTGGTGGATGCCTGTAATCCCAGCTACTGGGGAGGCTGAGGCAGGAGAATTGCTTGAACCCAGGAGGCAGAGGTTGCAGTGAGCCAAGATCTCAAGTTATTCCCAGGAATACTTTTGCAAACACAGCAGCTAGCACATAATTTAAAATCATCAGTCACCCGAAGAGAAAAGATCACACCCATAAAAGCCAGCAAGAAACAGCAGACAAAAGGAGCGGCCTGTGGGTGGAAGCTCCTGGAGCTTGAAGGAAGGCTTGTAAAGATGAAGATGACCATGCTTGGCCACCATGCTCAAGAACACACAGAAATCAGTCACTCAGAACCAAAGCCGCTGGAACCTCACGCTGTTCACACCAAAGCCACTGGAACCTCACACTATTCATACCAAACCTGCTGGAACCTCACCCTGTTCACACCAGAGCCACTGGAACCCCACAGCAAAGCTGCTGGAACCTCACACTATTCACATCAGAGCTGCTGGAACCTCACACTATTCACACCAAAGCCACTGGAACCTCAC
>NW_016108892.1:10040-11860 GCF_001604975.1 Cebus imitator | reverse complement strand
TTTTGAGAGAGAAAGTCTCTGTCACCCAGGCTGGATTGCAGTGGCATAGTCTTGGCTCACTGCAACCTCTGCCTCCTGGGTTCAAGCGAGCACGTCCAGCTAAATTTTTGTACTTTTATTAGAGACGGAGTTTCACCAGGTAGTCAGGCTGGTTACAAACTCCTGGACTGATCCACCCGCCTCAGCCTTCCAAAGTGCTGAGATTAACAGGCATGAGCCCCCGCTCCCGGCCATGTTTATATCTTTTTAAATTTTTATGGGTACATGATAGTTGCACATATTTATGGGATACATGTAATTTTTGATGCAAGCATATTATTTGTAATGATCAAATCAGGGTAATTGGGATATCCATCACCTCAAGCATTTATCATTTATTTGTGTTAGGAACATTCCAATTATAATCTTATGAGATGACCATCATATATGTGGTCTATGTTGACTGAAATGTTATGCAGCACATGATTGTGCATATATTTTATTTTTTTATCTGTTGATTGCTCAGGTTGTTAATGTATATTGGCTATTGTGAATAATATGCAATGAACATGTAGTGCAGATAGCTCTTCAATATGCTGATTTAATTTCCTTTGAATATATACCCAGTGGTGGGATTCCTGGATCAAATGGTAATTCTGTTTTTAATTTTTTGAAGAACCTTTATATTGTTTTTCATAATGGCTGTACCAATTTCCATTTTCTTTTTTTTTTTTTTTTCTTTTATTTGAGATGGAGTCTCGCTCTGTCACCCAGGCTGGAAGTACAGCGGCGAGATCTTGGCTCACTGCAACTTCTGCCTCCCAGGTTCAAGTGATTCTCCTGCCTCAGCCTCCCGAGTAGCTGGGACTACAGGCGTGGGCCACCATGCCCAGCTGATTTTTGTATTTTTGGTAGAGATGGGGTTTCACCATGTCAGGCTGGTGTCAAACTCCTGACCTCAGGTGATCCACCCGCCTTGGCCTCCCAAAGTGTTGGGATTACAGATGTGAGCCACCGTACCTGGCCTCCATTTTCAACAACAGTGTATCAGGGTTCTTTTTTCACCAATCTTCACCAAAACTTGTTATTTTTTGTCTTTTTGATAATTGCTATCATTTTGTTGAGAAATTTTGCATCTATGTTCATTGAGGATATTGCCTTGCAATTTTCTTGTAGGATCCTTATCTGGCTTTTTATTAGGGCAATTGTGGCCTCATAAAATGAGTTTGGAAGTATTCTCCCTTCTTTATTTTTTTAGAAGATTTTGAGAAAAATTTGTCTTAAGTCTTTTTAAATGCTTGGTATAATTCACTAGTGAAACCATATGGCCCTGATCTTTTCTTTGTTGAGATATTTTTTGATTACTGATTCAATATTCTTACTAACTATAGGTCTGGTCAGATATTCAACCTCTTCATAATCTAGTCATATTAGGTTTGTGTTTCTAGAAATGTATCCATTTCTTCTAGGTTATCCAATTTGTTGGCATGTAATTGTTAATAGTAGTCTCTTACAATCTTTTATATTTATGCAGTATCAGTTGTAATATCATATCCTTTCATTTCTGATCTTATTGAAGCCTTCATGCTTTTTCTTAGTCTAGCTAAAAGTTTATCAATTTTGCTTCTGTTTTTAAAAAACCAACTCAATTTTGTTGTTTCTATTGTTTTTCTAATCTTTGTTTCGTTTTTATTTCTGCTCTAATCTTTATTTTCGTTGACCTCAGTTTCTTTTTCTAGTTCCTCGAGGTGTAAAGTTTGATTGTTTATTTGAGATCTTTCTTTTTTGTCAATGTAGGTGTTTATTGCTATAAACTCTCTTTTTAGAACTGCTTTTGTTTT
>NW_016108892.1:7012-8008 GCF_001604975.1 Cebus imitator | reverse complement strand
CACTCTGTCACCCAGGCTGGAGTGCAGTGGCGTGATCTCAGCTCACTGCAACCTCTGCCTCTTGGGTTCAAGCCATTCTCCTGCCTCAGCCTCTCGAGTATCTGGGATTACAGGCACCTACCATCATGCTCGGCTAAGTTTTGTGTCATTGGTAGAGACAGGGCTTCACCACGTTGGCCAGGCTGATCTTAAACTCCTAAACTGAGGTGATCCTCCTGCCTCGGCCTCCCAAAGTACTAGGATTACAGGCATGAGTCACTGCACCCAGCCAGGGTTGTACTTTTAATTTCAGTTTCCACATGGTTGTTGCTTTTATATAGAAATATAATTGATTTCTGTATGTTTATCTTGTAATCTGTGATTTTGCTAAACTCACTAATTTGTACTAGGAGATTTTTTTGGTAGCTATTTTGGGATTTTCTATGTCGATTATCATGTCCTCTGCAAATTTGGACAGGTTTTGTCTTCCTTTTCAATCTGTATGTCTCTCATTTCTTTTTCTTGCCTATTGCATAGAACTTCCAGTACAATGTTGAATAGAAGTGGTAGGAGGAGACATCTTTGCTTTGTTCCATATCTTAGGGAAAAGCATTCAGTTTTTTACCATTTTTTGGAATGTTAGTTGTATGTTTGTTTTTAGTTGCTCTTTGTCAAATTAAGAAAATATCCATCTATTACTATTTTTTCTGAGAGTTTAAAAATTCTCATTCATAGGTATTCAATTTTCTCAAGTGCTTTTCTGCATCAGTTGATATGATTATATGATTTTTCTTGTTTAGTCTGTTGACGTGGTGGGTTCCACTGATGGATTACAAATATGGAACCAGGCTGGGCATGGGGGCTTATGTCTGTAATCCCGGCACTTTGGAAGGCTGAGGCGGGTGGATTACTTGAGGTCCGGAGTTCGAGACCAGACTGGCCAATGTGATGAAACCCTGTCTCTACTAAAAATGCAAGTAAATATTAGCTGGGCATAATGGCGCACATCTGTAATTC
>NW_016108892.1:3790-5111 GCF_001604975.1 Cebus imitator | reverse complement strand
GTTTCACCATGTTGGTCAGGCTGGTCTTGAACTCCTGACCTCAGGTGATCCGCCCACCTTGGCCTCCAAAGTGCTTGGATTACAGGTGTGAGCCACTGCGCCTGGCCAGAACATAAACTCTTATACTAAAGTTATGTTACTTCAGCATGTATAACTTGATACCATATATTTGCATTTTAATGAAAAATTAGAAGGCACGTCAGAAAGCAAGAAAAAGCAGTCTCAAAGGACCAGGCAAATATCAGAACCAAACTCAGATATTGGAATTTCAGACAGGAGCTTAAAATATTTATGATTACTATATTGAGGGCTATAGTGGAAAAATTAGAAAACATGAAAGAATAGATTGATAATATAAATACAGACATATAAATTCTTCAAAGGGAAGAAAATGAAATGCTAAGAATCTAACAGAAATGAAGAATATTTTAGATAGGCTCATCAGTAAATTCATTATGGCTGGGGTAAGACTCAGAAGAGAGATCAATAGGCAATTCGAATATTAATTGCTAGATATAAAAGGATTTTAAAAATTCAGAACATTCAATAACTGTAGACTACTTCAAGAAGATGTAGCATGAACATAACTGGAATAGGCAGAGAGGAAAGAGAATGGAGCAGAATAAATATCTGAAGTAACAATGGCTGAGAAATTTCCAGAGTTAATAATGGACACCAAACCGCAGATCCATAATGCTCAGAGAATAGCAAGCAGAACAAATACCAAAACTTAACCAAGGATGTATCATATTCAAACTGAAGGAAACTAAATACAAGGAGAAAATCTCAAACCAGAGGACCAAAAAATATTTTCTATAGGGAACAAGAATAAAAATTGCAGATGTCTTGTCAGAGATAATGCAAGCAAAAAGAGTATGGAGTGAAATGTTTAAAGTATTGAGATGAAAAACCCACCAACCTAGAATTTTATATCCAGTGAAATTATCCTCCCAAAGTGAAGAAGATATACTTTCTCAGAAACACAGGAATATAGAAATTTATCAGCAGCGACATACCCTTCAAGAAATGTTAAAATATTTTCTTTAGGGGGAAGGAAAATGGATATAAATCTGAATCTTGAGTATACATATACAGAAAATTATCTGTCTAGCTATGAGAAGTCCGTGTGATATAATAATTTTTCCCCTATGGGTAGGTTTGGTTTATCTTTTGCTGCTTTCAAGACTTTGCCTTTGGTTTCAGCAGTTTGACTATGATAAGTTTGGGGTTCTTGTGAATTCTTGAATTTGTAAATTTGTTTGTTTTCAAATTTGGGAAATATATATCCATTATTTCTGAATATTCTTTTTTTTTTTTTTTT
>NW_016108892.1:0-1802 GCF_001604975.1 Cebus imitator | reverse complement strand
TATAAATGGAATTATAAAAAGAATAAGTGATTTTTGGAAATAGCTTTGTTTGTTCAGTGTAGTGCCTTTGAGATTCATTGAAGTTGGTCTGTGTATCAGCAATTTGTTTCTTTTTCTTCTGGATTAGTACTCCATTATATGGGTGTACATACCACAGGTTGTCTATACATTCAGTCATTAAAGGATATTTGCGTTGTTTCCATTTTTGATGATGAGGAATGGAGTTTTCAAAAACATTTGTGTACAGGATTTTCATTTACATAGTTTTAATTTCTCTAGGGTAAATACTTGGTATGGGATTTCTGGGTCATATGTTAAGTATATGTTTAACTTTATAAGGAACTGCCAACTGTGTTCCAGAGCAGTTCTACCATTTTGCATAGCTGCCAGCAAGGTTTGAGAGTTCTAGCTCTCTTGCATCCTCACCAGCACTTGATATTGTATTTTTAAATTTTAGGTATTGTCATAGTATGTGGCAGTAGTTATTGTACTTTTAGCTTTTATTTCTGTAATGGCTAATTATGGTGAATATCTTTTCATGTGCTTATTTGCCACACTATATCCTTTTTGGGCAAGCGTCTGCTTGAGTCTTTTGTCCATATTTAAATTGGATTATTTGTTTTCGTATTATTGATTTTTGTGGATTCTGGCTACAAGTTTTTTGTTGAATATGTGATTTGCAAATATTATTTCTCATTTGGTAGTTTATCTTCTTCTTTCAGCAGTGATTTTCTAAGAGCAAAGGTTTTATAATTTGAGGAATTCCAATTTATCAATTGTATCTTACTTAGATTGTGCCTTTTTGTCTAATAACTCTTTTTTTGTGTTTTTTTTTTTTTTTTTTTTTTTTTTGTCTACTAACTCTTTACTTATGCCCTTGCCATAAAGATTTTCTTCCATGTCTTCTTCTTCTTCTTCTTTTTTTTCTTTGAAACAGTGTCTCACTTACTCTGTAGCCCAAGCTGGAATGAGCTGGTATAATCTTGGCTCACTGCAAACTCTTGTCTCCTGGGTTCAAGCGATTCTCTTGCCTCAGCCTCCTGAGGAGCTGGGATTACAGGTGTGCGCCACCATGCCCAGGTAATTTTTGTATTTTTAGTAAAGTTGAGGCTTCACCAGGTTGTTGGCCAGGCTGATCTTGAACTGCTGACCTTAAGTGATCTGCCTGCCTTGGCCTTCCAAAGTTTTGGGATTACAGGCATGAGCCTGTGCTCCCAGCCCATAAATTCTCTTTATCAAGTTGAAGAAATCCTCTTCTGTTTCTGTTTACTGAGTGTGTGTGGGGGGTGTTCTTTTCTTTTTTTTGAGACAGAGCCTTGCTCTGTTGCTGAGGCTGGAGTGCCGTGGTGCGATCTCAGCTTACTGCAACCTCCGCTTCCCCAGTTCAAGTGATTCTCCTGCCTCGGCCTCCCAAGTAGCTGGGATCACAGGCGCCCAGCACCATGCCAGGCTAATTTTTGTACTTTTTAGTAGAGACGGGTTTTGTCATGTTGGCCAGGCTGGTCTTGAACTCCTGACCTCAAGTGATCCACCTGCCTCGGCCTCCCAAAGTGCTGGGATTATAGGCGTGAGCCACCACGCCCAGCCTTGAGTGTTGTTGTTTTTTTTTTAAAGTCATGAATGGATGTTGAACTTTTTCAGTTGATTCTCTGCATCAATTGGTACAATAATTTGTGTTTTTAAAATTTAATCTGTTTCATATGGTGCGTTACATTTTTTATTGAACCAGTTCTGCATTCCCGAGACATTTGTCATTTGCTTGTGAAGTTTTATTCTTTTTATATATTGCTAAATGTAATTAA
>NW_016108891.1:6775-8075 GCF_001604975.1 Cebus imitator | reverse complement strand
AAAAAAAAAAAAAAAAAAAAAAAAGAGAGAAAGAAGAAGGAGAAGAATAGAAGAAGAAAAGAAAAGCAGAAAGAGCAGCCATGGGTTTAATGTAAGTGATCACTTGGTATACAGCATGGATTAAATATTTTGAGACCAGATAATAGAGATTCTTCAGATGTAAGTAAGGGAATCAGGACTAATGCAGCAGACACCAAGGTTTGTAACTTGCTGAAGGCAATTCATGCTCCATTCTGCATAGTTTCCTGTAGTGGGAGAAGATGATCAGTGGGCAACCAGCTTCCCTGGCTCTATGCTTAACGAGATATTAACTGCAAGCAATGCAGCGTGGGCATAAAGAAAGGCTTCCTTAAAAGGGATGACAGAAAATTCTCAGCATGAGACATGGATTACCCTAGACCTATGGATTGAACTGGAAGCTGTTCTTCTAACCAGCGAGATGGAGAAATAACTGGAGGCTTTGGAAATGTGGACAAGGACCTCTTGGGATATACCTGGTTGCTTGGAGTAGATCACTACACACCACCATGTCCCCAGAGGGATATATAAGGCCAGGGGTAGCATCGTTGTCTTCAGCAAAATACATGGAGGTCTGGCAGAAGCAGAGAAGCTCAGGGCAGCCTGTTCTGTGGAAAGTTCTAACAGTATCACACATCAGAAGGTTGTCAGCCTAGTGTGACCAGGTGTCCAAAGTTGACTCAAAGCCAGCAAATAAAGATGAACTTTCCTGTTTCCACTCTGGGACAAAAATGCATTGTGTGCTGCTCAGAACTAGCAGAGTCGTGGGCAAGATGGGCCATATCCTGTTTAATGGTGGCTGCAGATATTTTCTGGCTGAGAGCTCAGGTCAGAGTTATATATGAGCATGTGATCATACACAGAACTCATTTATATACAAGCCGACGAGACTTTCTTCTCCTTTTTTTCTCTTTTTGTGCCTCTTCTAAAATGCCACTTTTGATCTGGGGTTGAAAAATTGCCGGTTTCCAAAAGTTGGCCTATTTGGTCCTCAGCGGACATTTTTAAATGTTGAGTATATGCCTGTTGAAAATCTTCCCTTTGCAAAATTGGAGGAGAACTTCCTGCAGATTTCCACTGCCTTGCAGCAGCCCCTTCTTCTCCTAATGAAGAAATCGCTTTTTACAATGTTCGTTATAAAATAGGGAATGGCTTGAATTATCTCTCTCTGCAGGGACTTTCATTTTTCTGAAATATTCAACCTAATTAGCTAGGCCTACTGGTCAGGACTCAAGTTGATAGCCAGGGGCAATCTTAATACATTAAAAGAAAAAAAAAAAAA
>NW_016108891.1:0-830 GCF_001604975.1 Cebus imitator | reverse complement strand
AGTAGCTGGGATTACAGGCGCGTGCCACCACACCTGGCTGATTTTGTATTTTTAGTAGAGACACAGTTTCGCTATGCTGGCCAGGCTGGTCTTGATCTCCTGACTTCAGGTGATCTGCCTGCTTCAGCCTCCCAAAGTGTTGGGAGTACAGACATTAGCCACTACACCTGGCCTCGTCTGATTTTATATATACCAAAACCTAGTGTGGCTGACAGATAGTGCTCACGTGGTCCCCTAGGCTCTTATGTAGGCATCCCAGGCTCTTACACAGCTGGCTTCGGATTAGGTGACTGGTTCTGGCCAATACACTGTAAACAACAGTGACCTGGGTCACCCCAGGACAAGAAAGTATAAGCTGGAAGCACTTCTTTTTTTTTTTTTAATCCACCCACCGCCCCTGGAAGCACTCCTTTCTTACCTTTTGCAGTGACCTTCCTGAGGAGGCCATGCCTAAGTTAGCAATAAATGTTTGTTTTCTAAGCCTCTGAGACTACAATTTTATTTTATTTTATGTTTTTACTTTTTAAGACAGAGTCTCCTCTATCACTCAAGCTGGAGTGCAATGGCACTATCTCAGCTCGCTGCAAACTCTGCCTCCCAGGTTCAAGCAATTCTTCTGCCTTAGCCTCCTGAGTAGCTGGGATTACAGGCACCTGCTACCACACCAGGCTAATAATTATTATTATTATTATTAGTAGTAGTAGTAGACAGAGTTTCACTCTGTTGCCCAGGCTGGAGTACAGTGGCTCAGTCTTGGCTCACTGTAACCTCCACCTCCTGGGTTCAACAGATTCTCCTGCCTCAGCCTCCCGAGTAGCTGGGATTACAGG
>NW_016108890.1:0-8116 GCF_001604975.1 Cebus imitator | reverse complement strand
TTTTACGTGCCCCAAAGACCGATAACGCAGGAGTGGGCAGACTACGCACTGCCTGGCTTCCCTCTGCTGCTGCTCTCTGCCAGACGGGAGTTGCCCGCTTTGTTGACAGGCTGCCAATGCCACTGCCCACCCCTGCCTCAGCATAACAGCCACAGCTCAGTGCTCCTCTGAGAGCCCAACCCCCAGAGGCTGCCCATTAACCTTTTCCACCACAGCCTGACCTCTGCTGCCCCAGGCCAGGGAGGGAGCAGGGAGGTCAGGCACCTTCCTGAGTTCCTAACAGCAAAATTCAGCTTTGGGAGAGAAGTGCCAGCGGGCCATGAGCCCAACAACTGCCATTGCTCATTGCCCCAGCTGAAGTGTCCTGCCTTCCTGAGGGAAAGGCACACAGCACTGCCACCCTGCTGTGGCTGAACATTGCAGCTGTGGCCTGGAGCCCTTCGGGAAGCCCAGCCCACACAGGCCTGTGATCTGTTAGGCTCCTGGGGACCAGCCTGACCCTCCCTATCACAGCCAGCACCTGAACTCTGGCTAGCTGGATCCAGGTCCTGCCCCATCAGGACTCCTACGTGCCATCTAGTGGGTCACTAAGAGGTGTGGGAGCTGGGGAATTGCCTAGCCCAGTCCAACAGCGCTGGCACCTGACCACGCTCTCTGGGCCTGAGGTTGGGCCCACCCAGCCAGCCAACACTGCCATGATGACTCCTACCCACATGACCCAGAGGCAGAGCCTCTCCCTTGTCTCCACGAGGCAGCGGCATTACCACATTGGAGAACAGGCCAGCCATGCAACTGCCTGTATTGGGCCGAGTGCAGAGGTCTCACCCTGAAGCCACTCCTGCGAAGAGGCACACAGGACAGGCAGTTTCCCTGTGCCTCAGCCACTGTGGCTGGAGCCAGACCACAGCATGCAATTGAACTGAGAGACACCAGTCCCGGAACAGGGGTGTGATAAGGAAGCTGATTGCATTCCTGCCTGTCTAGGACACGGAGCCAGTGCAGCACCCCCTCCTGTCACAGAGACCTCTATGTACTTCATCAGGAGCTCTCCCAGCCACTCTCATAAGGGCTAATGCCTGCGCTTATCACTGAGGGTATTTGTGGGAAAGCCAGGGGGTCCAGCTCTGCCCAGCTGCATCCTCCCTTCCACGCCTCCCAACCTACTCTGAGCAGGAAGCTCAGGGCACCTGGCATTCCGCTGTCCAGTCCATCACCTGAAACAATAGAGAGCACCTCAGTGAGAAAAGATCAAGTACACACCCATCTGTTTATGCCACAGCCAGCTCTTATTTGTGGGTGCCACCTACTGGCCTGAAAGTTGAACTGCACAGCCCACTAAAAATCAATCCGTGCTGCAGGAGAAAAGCAAGAACCTCTACCAACATACTCTGCAGTGACCCTCAAGGTATGGGGGATAACAGAGGAAATATCCCACATAAATGAAAATAAATGCAAAAATAAGAAGTATCATCTTCTCTGGGTGAGAAGGAACCGGTGTAAAAATTCTGACACCATGAAAGATCTGAATTGTGACAGCATCAAATAATCACACAAGCTCTTTAGCAATATGCAAGCCCCAACCAACATGAAAACTCAAATATTGCAGAGAAAGAATTAAAAGCATGGATTGCAAGACAGGTCAATGAGAGCCAAGAGAAAGTTGAAAACCAACACAAAGAAATCATGAAAACAAACCAGAAAATGAAGGAAGAGAGAAATATCTTAAAAAAAAAAGAACATCAAGAAATAAAAAATACAGTTAAGGAATTTCAAAATTCCTTATTGTTAAAAAGGAATTCCTTATTGTTAAAAGCTTTAATAATCCAAGTAGAAGAAGAAATTTTCAGATCCTGAAGACTGGTCTTTGAATTAACACAGTGAGACAAAAATAAAGAAAAAGTAATTTTTAAAAAAGAACAAGGAAATACAGGATTATGTAAAATCACCAAACTTATAATTTATATACATTCCTGAGAGAGAAGAAAAAGTAAGCAAACTGGAAAACATATATGGGAGAATAATTCAGGAAAATTTCCCTAATCTTTCCAGAGGGGCAGGCTTCAAGATATAAGAAACTCAGAATACACCTACAAGATATTATAGAAGATGAACATCACGAAGACATATAGTTATCAGATTATCCAAGGTCAGCAATAAGAAAAAAAATCTTAAAGGCAGCTAGAGAAAATGATCAAATTACCTATAAAGGAAAGCTCATTAGACTAACAGCAGGCTTCTCAGCAGAAACCCTACAAGCTGAAAGAGATTGGGGGCCTATTTTTAGCTTCCTTAAGGGAAAAAATGCCAGCCAAGAATTTCATATCTCACTAAATCAAGCTTCATAAATGTAGGAGAAATAAAGTCTTTTCCAGAAAAACAAGTGCTAAGAGAATTTGTCACCACTAGATTGGTCCTACAAGAAATGCTCAAAGGAATTCAGAACATGGAAATAACAGGGCATTACTCACCATCATGGAATGATACATAAGTACAAAGCCTAAAGATCCCATAAAGCAATTACAAAATTGAAACTCCAAAACAACGAGCTGACATTATAACATGAACAAAACCTCACATATCAATATTAACCTTGAATACAAATGACCTAAATCAGGGGTCCCGAAGCCCCAGGCCTGATACCAGTCTGTGGCCTGTTAGGAACCCCACCGCACAGCAGAAGTTGAGCAGTGGGCAAGTGTGCATTGTCGCCTGAGCTCTGCCTCCTGTCAGATCAGTAGCAGCATCAGATTCTCATAGGAGAGTGAATGAAACCTATTGTGAACTGCACATGCAAGGGATCTAGGTTACATGCTCCTTATAAGAATCTAATGCCAGATGATCTGAGGTGGATCGGTTTCATCCTGAAACCATTCCCTGCCATCAGTGAAAACATTGTCTTCCATGAAACTAGTCCCTGATGCCAAAAAGACTGGGGACTGCTGGCCTAAATGATCTACTTAAAAATCAGCAAATTGAATATAAAACCAAGAACCAACCATCGGCGGCATACAGGAGACATTCTGAAATTGGCTAAAAACAATTTCAGAATCAAAGTAAAATGGTGAAAAAGATATATGATGCAAATGGAAAACAAAAGTAAGCAGGAGTAGTCATTCTCATCTTAGATAACACAGAATTTAAAGCAGCAACATTAAAAAAGAAAAAAATACCATTGCATAATGATAAAGCATTCAATACAACAAGATTTTACTGATTATATATGCGCCCAACAATGGAGCATTCAGATTCATAAAACAAATACTACTAGGCCTAAGAAAACAGATTGATAGTAATGTAATGATAGTGGGGGACTTCAATATCCCACTGACATCACTAGGCAGACCATCGAGGCAGAAATATACATTCTTTTCACCTGTACATGAAACATTATCGAAAATTGACCACATGCTTGGCCATAAGGCAAGGCTCAATAAAATAAAATAAACACTGAAATAATATCAAGTGTCTCCTCAAACCACTGTGCAATGAAACTAGAAATCAATACCAAGAGGAACACTCAAAACTGCATTAAGGTACATGGACACTAAACAACTTCCTTCTGAATAACTCTTAAGAAAACAAGGAAGTTATGGCAAAAATAAAAAAAATTCTTTGAAATGAATGAAAATAGAGACATAAAATACCAAACCTCTGGGAAACAGCAAAAGCAGTACTAAGAGGAAAGCTTATAGCACTAAATGCCTGTGTCAGAAAGACAGAAAGATTTCAAATTAACAACCTAACATCACACTTGAAGGAACTAGAAAAAACAGAACAAACAAACTCAAAGCTAGGAGAAGAAAGGAAATAACAAAGAGCATAACTAAATGGGATTGAGATCATAAAAAGATACAGTCGATCAATAAAACAAAAAGCTGGTTCATGAAGGGATAAACAAAACTGACAGACTGCTAGCTAGATTAACCAAGACAAAACGGGAGGAGATTCAAATGACAATCAGAAATGAGGAAGGCGACATTATAAATCATATACAGAAATACAAAAGATCATCAGAGACTACTATAAACACCTCCGTGCATGCAAACTAGAAAACCCAGAGGAAATTGATAAATTCCTGGAAACACAAAACCTCCCAAGATTGAACCAGGAAGAAATAGGACTCCTGAGCAAGCCAATAATGAGTAAGAAAATTGAATTCGTAATAAGAAACTTTCCAAAAACACACACACAAAATTTCCCAGGGACAGATCAGTTCACAGGTTTTTACATCTACCAGATGTACAAAGGAGAGCTAGTATCAATCTTACTGAAACTATTCCAAAATATTGATGAGGATGCAGTATCAACCTGATACCAAAATCAGGCAAGGGCACATACACACACACACAAAACAAAAAACTATAGGCCAATATCCCTTATGAACGCACATGCAAAAATCATCAAAAAAATACTATTAAAACAGTGTGCATCCAGCAGTGCATCAAAAAGATAATTCATCCCAGTCTAGTGGGCTTTATTCCAGGGACACAAAGATGGTTTAAGATATGCAAATTAATAAACATGTTTCACCACATAAACAGAACTAAACAAAAATCATATGATCATCTCAGATGCAGAAGCAGTATTCAGTAAAATACAACACCCTTCATGATAAAAACCCTCAATAAACTAGTCATCAAAAGAACATATCTCAAAATTGTAAGAGCCATATAAGACAAACCCAGACGCAGCATCATACTGAATGGGGAAAAGTTGAAAGCATTCTGCTTAAGGTCTGAAACAAGACAAGAATGCCCACTCTCACCAATCCTATTTGACATAGTACTGGAAGTCCTAGCTAGAGCAATCAGGCAAGAGAAAGAAATAGAAGGTATCCAAACTGGAAAAGAGGAAGTTAAATTATCTCTGTTTGCTGATGGCATGATTGTATACCTAGAAAACCCTAACAACCCTTCCAATAGACTCCTAGACTTGATAAACAACTTTGGTAAAGTTTTACGAGATAAAAAATCATTGTACAAAGATTAGTAGCATTTCTATACACCAATAACATGTAAGCTGAGAACCAAATTAAGAATTCAATCTCATTTACAATAGCCACATTAAAAAAATTACCTAGGAATACATTTAATTAAAGAGGTGAAAAATCTCCACAAGAGTAACTAAGAAACACTGATGAAAGAAATGATAGATGACACAAATGGAAAAACCTCTCATGCTCGCTCCTGGACTGGAATAACTGATATTGTTAAAATGACCATATTGCAATTTACAGATATGACACAATTCTTGTCAAATTTTCAACATCATTATTCACAGAACTAGAAAAAACAATTCTAAAGTTTATATTAAACAAAATAAAGCCTAATTAGCCAAAGTAATTGTAAGCAAAAAGAACAGATCCAGAGGCATCACATTGCCTGACTTCAAACTATACTGCAAGGCTATAGTAACTAAAACAGCATGGCACGAGTACAAAAAATGGACATGTAGATCAATGGAACAGAATAGAGAACGCCCAAAATCAAAGCAACATATCTACAATTAACAGATGTTTGATAAAATCAGCGAAAATAAACAATGAGGAAAGGACAGATACCCTATTGGATAAATGGTGATGGAAAAAATTGACTAGCCACATGCATAAGAAAGAAACTGGACTCCTATCTCATTATAAACAAAAATTAATTCAAGATGGATTAAAGACCCAAACAAGACCTGAAACTATAAAAATCCTAGAAAAAATCCCAGGAAAAATCTGGATATCAGCATAGGTAAATAATTTATGACAAAGACCCCAAAAGCAAATGCAACAACAAAAAAAATAGGCAAATAGAACTTAAACTGAAAAGCTTCTCTACAGGAAAAGAAATTATCAACAGAGTAAACAGACAATTTACAGAATGGGAGAAAATATTGTAAAATTATGCTTCCAACAAAGAATTAATATCCAGAATAATAAGGAAATCAAATAATTAAACAGAAAAACACAAGCAACCTTAATAAAAATTGAGCGAAGGATATGAATAGACGTTTCTCAAAAGAAGAAATATAAGCAGCAAACACATGAAAAATTTCTCAACATCGCTAATTATCAGATAATAGCAAATGAGCACCACACTGAGATATTTTATACCAGTCAGAATGGTATTTTTAAAAAGCCAAAAAACAACAGATGTTGTTGTGGATGGAGAGAAAAGGAAATGTTCATTCACTGATGGTGGGAATGTAAATTAATTCAACATCTATGGACATCAGCATGGAGATTTCTCAAGGAACTAAAAACAGAACTACCATGTTACTCAGTAATCCAACTACTGGGTATCTATCCAAAGGAAAAGAAATCATTATATAAAAAAGACACCTGTACTCATACGTTTATCTCAGCACCATTCATAACAGCAAAGTCATGGAACCAATCAGTGCCCATCAAAGGTTGACCAGATAAATAAAATGTGGTATCTATACACATAGACACATAAAGATACCACATTTTATTTACACATTTATATACAAATAGATACTACATCTTATTTATTATGCAGCCCAAAAAATGAAATCATGTTATTTGCAGCAACATGATGGAAGTGGAGGCCATTATTCTAAGTGAACTAACTCAGAAACAGGAAATCAAATACCGCAGGTTCTCGCTTATAAGTGGGAACTAAACAATGGGTACACATGGACGTACAAATAGAAATGAGACACTGGTGACTCCAAAAGGGGAGAGGGTGGGAAGGGGATGAGAGTTAAAAGACTACCTATTGGAAAGAGCGTTCAGCATCTGGGTGATGGGTACATTAGAAGCCCAACCTCCACCAGTACACAATATACCCGTGTAACAATCATGCACATGATCCCCCTGAATCTAAAATTTAAAAAGGCAGCCCACCTGCAACTCAGCCCATTTGCATGACCAAGGGCTGTGTCCCTTTTCTCCCTTCACTAGGGTGAGGAACCCCTTATTGATGCCAAACCTGGGGTATCAACTCATCTGGAGAGGAGGAGGCAGGGCAGGAGTGGCCCATGGAAGCATGGCTGGCAAATTCCCTCTGCCTGTCCCTGCTGTCACTGTTCAACACAGAAAGCCTGGGGGGGGGTCCCCTCTAATGTATTCTGAGCTCACCTTCTTAATCCATGACCTCCTCTCTTGAGGGATGAGGAAGGATGACAGGTCTTAGCTTGAGTTCATATTGGCTAAACTCCAAAAGCTCTTAATCCCCATTAACAAATAGGTATGTTGATTTCACCAGGATCTCATAAAGTTCTTTATGAAATTACACGTACTTTTCATCCTATAGGGGTCTCAGAGTTGCAGGGATGGGAAGCAACATCTTCATGTTTCCACGTGGGTAACACAGAAGACATAAAATCTCTCCACACGTTCATGTTATTTCAACTCCCTTTCTGTCTAATGAAAGCTTCCCCACACTTTTCCTGGTGTCATGAGTACAATGAACATTTTCTCTCTGAGTCTTGAGAGATACAAAGTCCCAGGCACCTTGTAAGGTTGCCTTGGCTTCTCTGGGCACATTCATATATGGCTTAGGCATCAGGCAGCTGACCAGGCAGTCAACAGCCAGAGGGTACACTGTCTGGCTGTCTGTCCCTTCCCACATCTGCAAGGGCATTCAACCCATCTCTCTGGACCCTGTCTTGTTGGGCCACACACAGGCCGTGCACCTGGTGCCCTTGTCATAAATATCTCCATCTGTCCAGCAATGAGGGGAGAACACTCAATTCTTTGTGCAAATCTCTGTATTTATAGAGGTGTTCTGTTTTGTGAAACAAAAACCCTCTAAAAAAAACAACGCAAGACCAAAAAATTGATGAAGCCAGGCGTCCCATTCCAGGAAGAATGTTGAGAAGTGAAGTGTGGAGGGGTGGCATGTTCTCTTGAGCACCCACAATTGCTCAGGGGATGAGCCTCCACATGGGGAAAAACCAAATACTGAGTCCCATCCACCCCCAGGGGCTCTAGCACCCTCTTCCACTTTCTCGAAATTGACCTGGCTTATTTCTCTGGATGCCTCATGCAGGGTATTGTGTGCCTGGAAAAACCTCTCATAACCAGCTTGGGAGACAGATGTGCCGACACAGAGGGGAGAGGCTGGGGAAGGGCAGGGGAGGCTCGCTTCCCATCATGGCAGCTGGC
>NW_016108889.1:6272-8146 GCF_001604975.1 Cebus imitator | reverse complement strand
AGCCTTCTGAGTAGCTGGGATTACAGGCACGCACCACCATGCCCAGCTGATTTTTTGTATTTTTAGTAGAGACGGGGTTTCACCATGTTGACCAGGATGGTCTCGATCTCTTGACCACGTGATCCACCCGCCTTTGCCTCCCAAAGTGCTGGGATTACAGGCTTGAGCCACCGCGCCCGGCCAAATTTTTAACTCATCTGAGTAAATGCCAAGTAGCACAGTTGCTGAGTCCAATGATAAGGATATATAAAGTTTCGTAAAAAACTACCAAACTGTCTTCCAAACTGGCTGTACTGAACCCAAGTTTTTATTTCTCTGAGACAGGTTCTCAAGAGTATAAGTGCTGTGTCATATGGCAAGTACATGTTTACTTTAATAAGAAACGCACATATTCTTTTCCAAAGCAGCTTTATCATTTTACATTCCCACTTGAGTGAACCAGTTTTTTCAGATCTTCAGCAGCATTTAATGTTATCACTACTTTTTATTTTACCCATTCTTATAAATGTGTAGTGATGTCTCATTATGATTTTAATTTATATTTCTCTAATGGTTAATGATGCTGAACATCATTTCATATGTTTATTTGTCTAACAACTCTGCTTAATCTAGGTACCCAAAATTTTCTATACCTTTTTTCTTAAAGTCTTATAGTTTCATCTTTACTTTTTTCTTTTCTTTTCTTTTCTTTGAGACGGAGTTTCACTCTTGTTGCCCAGGTTGGAGTGCAATGGTGCCATCTTGGCTCACTGCAACCTCCACCTCCCAGGTTCAAGATTCTCCTGCCTCAGCCTCCCAAGTAGCTGGGATTATAGCCATGTGCTACCACACCCAGCTAATTTTGTCTTTTTAGTAAAGATGGAGTTTCACCATGTTGGTCAGGCCGGTCTCAACCTCAAGCGATCCACCTGCCTCAGCCTCTGAAAGTGCTGGGATTACAGGCATGAGCCACAGTGCCTGGGTGTTTTATCTTTACTTTTAACTCTATCATTTACTTTAGGTTTTATTTAAGGTGTGAGGTTTAGGTTGAGTTTTTCCCCTCACCATGGATATCCTTTTGCTCCAGTACTACTTGTTGAAAAGGCTATGCTGAATTTTAATGTAGTAAAAAGTATCATTTTTTGTTGTTGTTAGTGCTTTTAGCATCTTACTAAACATCAGGGTAAAAAACAAAGAAAAACTCCTATATTTTCACTAAGTATCTTAAAGGTTTTTAAAAAAATTAATGAGATAAAGCATATGTACAATAAGATGCATACATTTTAAGAATACCGTTAGATGACTTTTGACAGATGAATATTCCTATGTAACCATCAGTACAATAAAGACATCGATCATTTGCATCACCCCAAAAACTTCACTGTCCTATTTGCAGTTAACACTCTGCCCACCCTCAACCTGAGACATCAATTACTTTTATTTCCGTAACTATAAGTTAGTTTTTCCCACTTTGTGTCTGATTTCTTTTGCTCAGCATAAAGTTTTTGAGATTCATCCATGTTGCTGCATATGTCAGTAGTTCCTTTAATTGCCAAGTAGCTTTCTATTTTAAAGAAACACCAAAATTTTTATTTCCATTGATACATCAATGGACATTTGGATCATTTTCAGTTTCGAGTTATTGTTAATAAAGGTGCTATAAACATTTGAATGCAAATCTTTGGGTGAATGTATGTTGTTTTAAATATTTTTTTCCATTTTATTTAAAAAGCAGTTCCAAGTAACACTAAGTAAAGTTAAAAAAATTAACTCTGACCAGGTGCGGTGGCTCACGCCTGTAATCTCAGCACTTTGGGAGGCTGAGGCAGGCAGATCATGAGGTCAGGAGATCGAGACCATCCTGGCCATGGTGAAACCCTGTCTCTACTAAAATA
>NW_016108889.1:3204-5118 GCF_001604975.1 Cebus imitator | reverse complement strand
TTTTTAAAGAGCGCTAAATAATATTCCCTTCTATGGGTGTACCACAGTTTATCCATTTACCAACTGAAATACATATTTGTTGCTTCTAGGTTTTGTCAATTGTATTAGAGTGTTTGCATCACAGTCTATGTGATGCAAATCACTTATGCACAAATAAGATTTATGCATCACATCGCTATAATGAAATAGCTGAGGCTGGATAATAAAGAAAAGAGGTTTAATTTGTTCACTGTTCTTCAGGCTGTACAAGCATGGCACTAACATCTGCTCAGCTTCCCGTGAGGGCCTCAGGAAGCTTACAATTCTGTTGAAAGGCAAAGAGGGGTCAGGCATGTCACATGGTGAGAGCAGGAACAAGGGGCAGGGGAAGGTCCCAGACTTTTAAACAACCATAAATAATGTTTTATGTTGGGAATCCCTTAACCAGTCAAGTTGACACATATTAATAAAATTAACTATTGCAGTTAGATATGTAATTTGCAAACATTTTCTCCCAGTATGTAGCTTGTCTTTTCATTCACTTAATAGTGTTAGACCAAAAGTTTAAAGTTCTATTTTAATTTACCAATTATTTAGTAATGGATAGTGCTTTTTGATCACATTTAAGGACTTTTTGCCTCACACAAGTTCACAATTATTTTCTCCTAAAAGATTTATAGTTTTTTATTTTATATTTAATTCTATGGTAAATTTTCAGTTAATTTTTATATTGTATGAGGTATTGGTTGAGTTTATTTTTTAAGTATATCTTTGAGTAGCAACATTTATTGAAAAGACTATTCTTTTTTCACTGAACTGACTTTTCATCTTTATCAAAAGTTGATTGATGGTCTGATGTAGTGGCTCTTGCCTGTAATCCCAGTGCTTTGGGAGGCCAAAACAAGAGGATTGCTTGAGGCCAGGAGTTTGAGACCAGCTTGGGCAACATAACGATACAATTAAAATTTAAAAATTAGCTGGACATGGTGGCATGTCCCTGTAATCCTTGCTACTTAGTAGGATCTCTGGAGCCCAGGAATTTGAGCTTACAGTGAGCTATAATCACACCACTGCACTGTGACCTGGGAAACAGAGTAAAACCCTGTTTCTTTAAAAAAAAAAATCCATATTTATATGAGCCTATTCTGGATATCTTTTCTGTTCCTTTGATCCATGATCTGCCCTTTCTTCATGATCACACTGCCTCCATTATTGTAGCTTTACATTAAGACTTAAAATTAGTGAGTGTGAGTTTTCCAGTTTTGCTCTATTTTTCATAATTGTTTTGTTTTGGCTTCTTTGCCTTTTATATGAAGTTTAGAATCAGCTTTTCTATACGTACAAAAATATCCTACTGAGATATTGCTATGGTTCAAATATACCATACCTGTTCCCTCCAAAACTCATGTAGAAATTTAATTGCCATTATGATGGTATTAATCGATGGAATCCTTACAAGTGATGAAGTCATGAGGGTTTTGCTCTCATGAATGGATTAATGCTATCATGGGCATTCATTCCCCATTTTCTTTCTTTGTCTTCTTCATGCACTTCTGTGCCATGTGATGCCTTCCATCATGTTATATTGCAGCAAGAAGGTGGACTCCCCAGCCTTCAGAACCATTACCCAAATAAAAGACCATTTTCTAATTTTATTTATTTAGAGATAGGGTCTTACTCTGTTGATCAGGCTGGAGTGCAGTGGCATGATCATGGCTCACTGCAGACTCTACCATTCCCTCCCCACCAGGCTCAAGTAATCCTGCCTACCTCAGCCTCCCAAGTGTCTGGGACCACAGGTGCATACTACCACCCCTGACTGATTTATTTTTATTTTTACTTTTTTTTTTTCTTGAGACGGAGTTTTGCTCTTGTTGCCCAGGCTGGAGTGCAATGGCGCGATCTCGGCTCACCGCAACCTCCGCCTCCTGGGTT
>NW_016108889.1:0-1434 GCF_001604975.1 Cebus imitator | reverse complement strand
ATCCAGTCTACTGTGGAAGTTCAGTTGTGTTCTTCAACTCCAGAATTTCTGTTTGCTTCTTTCTTATAGTTTTTATCTTTTGTTGAACTTCTCAACTTCTTCATATAGTGTTTTATTTTATTTTTATTTTTAAATTATTTATTTATTTTTTTGAGATGGAGTCTCACTCTTCTTGCCCAGGCTGGAGTGCAGTGGCACAATCTTGGCTCACTGCAAACTCCACCCGCCAGGTTCAAGCGCTTCTCCTGCCTCATCCTCCCGAGCAGCTGGGGTACAGGCATGCACCACCATGCCTGGCTAATATTTTTGTATTTTTAGTAGAGACAGGGTTTCTCCATGTTGATCAGGCTGGTCTTGATCTCCCAACCTCAGGTGATCCTCCAGCCTCAGCCTCCCAAAGTGCTGGGATTACAGGTGTGAGCCACCATGCCCAGCCTCATATAGTGTTTTCTTTGTGTTATTGAGTTGCCTGTGTGTCCCTTTACCTCTTGTGGACCCTATTTTTTAAAGGTTGGTTACTGGTGCTTTATTTTATTCCATTTGTGGTTTCATGTTTTCCTAATTATTCCTGATCCCTGTAGCCTTGAATTTGTATCTTTGCATTTGAGGAAGTAGGCACTTAAATCTTTATAGATTGGCTCTTTATAGAAAGCCCTTCACCAGTCAGCCCATCCAGAGATTCTGGGCAAGCCTGTTCTTTGGATCTGCTGCTGGATGTGTCTGGCACCTGAGTCCACAGGGGCTAGTCTGGCTTCTGGGTCTGTGGAGGCAGACCTCGAGCTAGGTCCACTGTGGGGGGCCTGCAGCTTGTGTCTATATGAGCAGGCCTGGTGCTTCGGGCTATGGAGGCCAGCCTGACACTAGTGCCTGGAGATTGGGTTGATGGAGGCTAGCCTGGTGCTAGGGTTCACTGGAGTGAGTCTGGTGCTGTGGTCTGCAGTAAAGTCAAGTGCTGCCTTTAGTCTCCTTTCTCCATGCTGGAAGTATAAGCATACCTCATTGTATCGTACCTCACTTCATTGTGCTTCATAGATACTGTAGTTTTTACAACTTGAAGGTTTATGGAAACCCTGCATCAAGCAAAACTGTTGGCACCATTTTTCCAACATCATGTGCTTACTTTGTGTCTCCATGTCAGCATTTTTTAGCAATAAAGTATATTTTAAACTAGAGAATATACATTGTTTTTTTTAGACATAAAGCTATTGCATACTTAATAGACTACAGTATAATGTAAATATAATTTTTATATAAACTGGGAAACCAAAAATTTTGTGTGACTTATTTTATTGTGATATTTGTTTTATTGCAGTGATCTGGAACTGAACTTGCAATTTCTCCAAGATATGTCTGTATCTCTCTCCATGCTGTGCTGCATGGGCTTGGGGAGGGGTGATGTGGATAATTTGAAATTGTCCTTGCTGCCTCTTTAAC
>NW_016108888.1:6688-8153 GCF_001604975.1 Cebus imitator | reverse complement strand
TTTCCAAATCAGACCACATTCTGAGGCACCAGGGGTTAAGGCTTCAACATATGTTTTGGGGGTGGGGGACACACAGTCATATCCTGAATGACTGTAGCTCAGGTGGAAAAATCACTGAGCACTTCATCTTCTCTCAAACTTATGACTTCAGAATCCCACAGTGGACCGGTTTCCCAACCGACCTCACCTTACATGGAGTGTTACCTAATTCACGCTCTCCAGCCTTCCCCAACAGACTTTAACTTCCACATGTTCCTTCACTCATTCCTTCGTAAACCTGGGTATGGTCCCCTCATTGTCTCTCAGTGACATGGAGTGTTTTGTTGTTTTTTCATTTTGTTTTTTCTGAGACAGAGTTTTGCCCTTGTTGCCCAGGCTGCACTGCAATAGTGTGATCTTGACTCACTGCAGCTTACGCCTCCTGGGTTCAATTGATTCTCCTGCCTCAACCTCCCTAGTAGCTGGGATTACAGATGCCCACCACCACAGCCAGCTAATTTTTTGTATTTTTAGCAGAGATGAGATTTCACCATGTTGGCCAGGCTGGTCTTGAACTCCTGACCTCAGGTGATCTGCCCACCGTGGCCTCCCAAAGTGCTGGGATTACAGGTGTGAGCCACCACTTCTGGCCCGCGATGTGGAAAGTTCTCATGTTGAGTGCTACCCTGTTTTCTCTAACGCGAGTAGGATACAACAAACGGCATGTTAAGTTAGCAAACTTGACATCAACATCTGTCTTAAAAGTGGCCAACTTAAAGGTGGTCCAGGAGCAGTGGCTCACACTGGTAATCCTAGCGTTTTGGAAGGCTGAGATGGGCAGAGGGCTTGAGCCCAGGAGTTTGAGACCACCCTGGGCAACTTGGCTAAACCCTGTCTCTCTATATAAAAAAAAAATACAAAAATTAGCCAGGCATGGGGATGCACTTGTAGTCCTAGCTACTCGGGAGGCTGAGGTGGGAGGACTGCTTGAGCCTGGGAGGCTGAGGTTGCAGTAAGCCAAGATGGTGCCACTGCACTCCAGCCTGGCAGCAGAGCAAGACTCTGTCTCAGACAAACAAACAAAAAAAGGGGCCAACAGAGGAGGTGGTAGTTTTGTCACCAGCTCTCATGTGGACCCCCAGCATGTATCCTTTGGTTTCAAATACTGTTCTTCACTTTTAGAAACTAGGACCCCTTAGAATGCAAAGCTTAGATGACAGCAGCTCATGCCTGTAATCCCAGCAGTTCGGGAGAGCAAGGCAGGCAGATCACTGAGCATAGGGGTTCAAGACTAGCCTGGGCAACATGGCGAAACTCTATCTCTACAAAAAATACAAAAAGTAGCTGGGTATGGTGATGCATGCCTGTAGTCCCAGCTACTCAGGAGGCTGAGATGGGAGGGTATCTGAGCCTGGGAAGGTCAAGACTACAGTGAGCTGTGACTGTGCCACTGCACTCCAACGTGGGCAATGGTGAGACCCTGTCT
>NW_016108888.1:3689-4993 GCF_001604975.1 Cebus imitator | reverse complement strand
GTTTCATCATATTGGCCAGACTGGTCTCGAACTCCTGATCTTGTGATCCACCTGCCTTGGCCTCCGAAAGTGCTGGGATTATAGGCATGAGCCACTGCGCCCGGCCAAGAGAGATTATTAAAATGTGTTATATTAGGGGGAGAAAATAGGTTGGGAAATTTTTTTTTTTAATTGAAATGAAATCTTACTCTGTCACCCAGGCTGGAGTGCAATGGCACAATATTAGCTTACTGCAAACTCCGCCTCCTGAGTTCAAGCAATTCTCAAACCTCAACCTTCTGAGTAGCTGGGATTACAGGCATGCACCACCATGTCCGGCTAATTTTTGTTTGTTTGTTTGTTTGTTTTCAGTAGAGACAGGGTTTTGCCATGTTGGCCAGACTGGTCTTGAGCTCCTGACCTCAGATGATCCACCCACCCAGCATCCCAAAGTGCTGGAATTACAGGCGTGAGCCACCTTGCCCTGCCTGCAAAATTCTAAAATTTATGTAAAAGATGTGTACCTAAAAACAGTTATATTTCTCAGTGAGATATAATTTCACACCCAGTAGGCTGGCTATACTAAAAAAGAGATAATAATAAGTGTTGGCAAGGATGTGGAAAAATTGGAACTCTCATACCCAGCTGTGGGAGTGTGAAATGGTACCGCACTTTGGAAAATAGTCTGACGGATCTTCCAAAGGTTGAACATGGAGTTACTTTATGACTCAGCAATTCTACTTCTAGGTTTATAGCCCAGAAAAATGAAAATCTATGTCTACACAAGAACTTGTTCACAAATGTTCATAGCAGCATTATTCATAATAAATAACCAAACAATAACAATGACAACAACAACAAAAATGGAAATGGCCTAAAATGTCCATCAACTGATGAAAGGAAAATAAAATATGATATATACATCCATACATTAGAATGAAAATGAATTTGAAAATAAAAAGGAATGAAGTACTGATATGTGCTACGACATGGATGAACCTTGAAAACATTGTGCTAAATGAAAGAAGCCAGTCACAAGGGCCACATGTTGTATTATTCCATTTATATGAAATGTACAGAATAGGTAAGGCCTTAGAGACAAAAAATAGATGATTGGTTGCTTAGGGATGGGGTGGAGTAGGGAAGGGTTGAGAAGAAATTGGGAGTGGCGGCTCATGGCTTTGGGCTTTCTTTTGGGGCTGATGAAAATGTTCTGAAATTAATTATGGTGTTGAGTTTTTTTTTTGTTTTGTTTTGTTTTTTGAGCGGAGTTTCGCTGTCGTTACCCAGGCTGGAGTGCAATGGCGCGATCTCGGCTCACCGCA
>NW_016108888.1:0-1774 GCF_001604975.1 Cebus imitator | reverse complement strand
CTTCTCTACCTCCTCTTTAAGGCCAATAACTCTGAGATTTGCCCTTTTAAAACTGTTTTTTAGATCTTGTAGGCATGCTTTATTGTTTTTTATTCTTTTTTCATTTGTCTGATAGAATATTGTTTATCTGATAGACTTCTGAATTATTTCTCTGTACTACCTTGAATTTGTTTGTCTCCTCTGACTGTGTATTTTCAAGTAGCCTGTCTTTAGGCTCACTAATTCTTTTGCTTGATCAATTATACTATTCAGAGACTCTGTATTTTCTGAAGAATTAAAATAAATACAATTTTTTAAAGGCTGGGTGCAGTGACTCATGCCTGAAATTCCAGCACTTTGAAAGGCCAAGGCGGGCAGATCAACTGAGATCAGGAATTCGAAACCAGCCTGGCCAACATGGCAAAACCCCATTTGTACTAAAAATACAAAAATTAGCCAGGCATGGTGTTGGGCACCTGTAATCCCAGCTACTCAGGAGGGTGAGGCAGGAGAACCTCTTGAACCCAGGAGACAGAGGTTGCAGTGAACAGAGATTGTGCCACTGCACTCCAGCCTGGGCGACAGACTGTCTGAAAAATAAAAAGAAAACAGAAAAAAAATTTTTTTCAAAAAATTTCAAAAGAGTCTGATACATTCTTCAGCATGTCAACTATATTTTTCAACTCCAGAATTTCTGCCTGATTCTTTTTAATTATTTCAATCTTCTTGTCAAATTTATCTGATAGAATTCTGAATTCTTTCTCTGTACTGTCTTGAATTTGTTTTAGTTTTCTCAAAACATCTATTTCTCTGCCTGAAAGATCATATCTCTCTTTTTCCCCAGGATTGGTCCCTGTTAGCTTATTTAGTTCATTTGATGAGGTCATGTCTTCCTAGATGGTATTGATGCTTATAGATGTTTGTCGGTATCTGGGCACTGAAGAGTTGGGTATTTATTGTAGTCTTCACGGTCTGGACTTGTTTGTGCCTGTCCTTCCTGGGAAACCCAGTAATACTCTGGTTTTCTAGAATCTTAGAAGTATTGCCTTCGTGGTCTTGGATAAGATCTGCAAGAATTTTCTGGATTATCAGGCATAGACTCTTGTTCTTTTTGCTTACTTTCTCCCAAACATACAGAATCTCTCTCTCTCTGTGTTGAGCCACCTGGAGCTGGGGGTGTGGTGACACAAGCACCCCTGTGGCCACCACCACCGGGACTGTGCTGGATCAGACCTGAAGCCAGCACAGCACTGGGTCTTGGCCAAGGGCCTTCCTTTCAGGGTGACAAGTTCCCTTAGGCCCAGAGCTTGTCCAGAGGTGCTGTCTGGGAGCCAGGGATTGGAGTCAAAAACTTGGGTAGTTTACCTGATGTTCTGTCCTACTGTGGCTAAGTGGGCACTCACACCACAATACAAAGTCCCTCCCACACATCCCTCCCCTTTCCTCAGTCAGAGGAGCCTCTCCCTATGGCAAGCATCACCACTAGTCCACAGTGGTTCTGCCAGGTCACCACCAGTGTTCACTTAAAGCCCAAAGGCGGCCAGGTTCAGTGGCTCATGCCTGTAATCCCAACACTGTGGGAGGCCGAGGCAGGTGGATCACTTGAGGTCAGGAGGTCGAGACCAGCCTGACCAACATGGTGAAACCTGGTTTCTACTACAAATACAAAGATTGAGGCCAAGGCCAGGCATGGTGGCTCACGCCTGTAATCCAAGCACTTTGGAGGCCAAGGTGGGCAGATCACCTGAGGTCGGGAGTTCATGACCAGCCTGACCAACATGGTGAAACCCCAACT
>NW_016108887.1:6734-8168 GCF_001604975.1 Cebus imitator | reverse complement strand
TTTTTGGCTTGTATACATCAGATTTATTACAATAGTTTATCTTTGGCATTTTAAACATTAAGATTTTAGCCTTTAAAGGGAAGAGTCAGGAAGAGAATATGTCAAATCCTCCTTGAAATTTAATGCCAGGTCTATCTAGGCCAAATGAATTATCACAAGAACAGCCACGAATCTCGCTATGCTTTCCTCACATCCCTCTCTTTAAAACCCTATGTGGCCTCCTGTGTTAGTTCCTGTGAAAATTTTAAAAAGAAAAATAATAATAAAAAAAAAACCCTACGTGGCCCCGATGATAGGAGTACAGCTGAGGGGAAATGACCAACTTTGAAAAGCTCTCCTGAAGACAATGAAGAGAGAGTTATTATCACATGTCCTTATCTTACAACTGAAATATGAAATGGCTTAAAAAAAAAAAAGAAATGGCTTTTAAAAAATTGTTTTTGGTCAGGTGTGGTGGCTCATGCCTGTAATCCCAGCACTTTGGGAGGCCCAGGCGGGTGGATCACGAGGTCAGGAGTTCGAGACCATCCTGGCCAACATGGCAAAACCCCGTTTCTACTGAAAATACAAAAATTGGCTGGGCATGGTGGTGCATGCCTGTAATCCCAGCTACTCCAGAGGCTGAGACAGGAGAATTGCTTGAACCTGGGAGGTAGAAGTTGCAGTGAGCCAAGACTGTGCCACTGCACTCTAGCCTGGGTAACAAGAGCGACACTCCGTCTCAAAAAAAAAAAAAAAAAAAAAAAAAAAAAAAAAACTCCGTAAAAAAAAAAAAAAAAAAAAAAGATGTATGGAATATGTAGTCATTGAATAAATATTACATTGGATACTCAATATTTGTTGAGTGTCATCCTGTGGTCCCCCCTTTCATGAAGTTTGTGGACAAAATCCCTAAATATGTCATTTACAGCTAGTGACAAGTACTGTGTAGAAAACAGATGTGATGGCTTTCGTGACCCATAAGGGCATTCAAGAAATACATATTGAGCAGTCACTGTGTACCAGGAACAGTTTATATTCTACTGGGAAAATATAGGGAAAAAAACAGCAATAAAAAGTAAAACATGTATGTTAGTGATATGTGATGTGAAACAAAACAGAGTGAGTGAGGTGAGGAGGGTAGGCAAAGGGATAATGATCCTTAATAGCGTGGTCAGGTAAGCCTTCCCTGAGAAGGTGTTTTTAAGTGAGGACTTGAGGGAGAAGAAGTTAGCTGTGTGGCTATCTGGGGGGAGAAAATTCCTGGCAGCGAAAATGGCAGAAGTAAAGACCTCAGGGTGGAAACCTACCTGGCCGGTTGGAATAACTGCAAGCAACTGGCAGCAATAGAAAATGAATATGTGGTGGCTCATGCCTGTAATCCCAGCACTTTGGGAGGCCAAGGCGGGTGGATCACCTGAGGTCAGGAGTTCAAGACTGGCCTGGCCAACATGG
>NW_016108887.1:3955-5599 GCF_001604975.1 Cebus imitator | reverse complement strand
AGTCTTGCTCTGTCACCCAGGCTAGAGTGCAGTGGTGCAATCTCGGCTCACTGCAACCTTTGCCTCCCAGGTTCAAGCGATTCTCCTGCCTCAAGCCTCCCAAATAGCTGGGATTACAGGCACCTGCCACTGCGCCCAGCTAATTTTTGTATTTTTAGTAGAGATGGGATTTCACCATTTTGGCCAGGCTAGTCTTGAACTCCTAACCTCATGATCCACTCGCCTCAGCCTCCCAAAGTGCTGGGATTATAGGCATGAGCCACTGCGTCTGGCCTCTTCTTATAAAAAGCAAAAAACCTGGCAACATTATGTACACGGTTTTTTTTCTGTTCACTGATATGTTTATTAATGCACCAGTGCCTATTTGCTGTTTTACTTTAGGTATTTGGGGCTCAATTTTCTTTGTGCTGAGAAATATTTTTAATTATTATTTCAGAAAGAAACTGGATGGTCATCTCTCTTACTCTTTGTATGCTGGAAATCATCTGTATTTCCCTCTCCTTCTTTAATGCTAGTTTAGTTGGGTAGAATTCTAGTTTGACAATTATTTTCCATTAGTAATTTAAAAGCTATTCCTTTGGCTTTGGGCATCTATTGTTGTTCAAGAGTAGCTTTCAGTGGTTTGTTATTCTTTTGTAAGAAATCTGTCTTTTTCTAATAGTTATTTTTAAGATTTTGAGTTCTTATATTTGATGTTCTCCAAAGCTACCACTGACTAGACATGAATTTATTTGTATTTTGCTCAGTATCTGTGGCCTGCACCTGATAGATTATGTGAGTTCATGTCCCCCTGGTATAGAAACAGACTTGAGGTTCTAATTTTTCATAGCTGATTCTTTTCCTCCCTGTGGTCCAGGCCAATGGCAAGCTTTCTTGTTCCTTCCCCAAATTGGCAAGTAGAGTTCTTCTTTTCTCCTGTGGGGAGCAAATAAAACCTTTATTCCAACTTCAGATCTTGTCAGGGCTCAAGGCCTCATTTCCTGTTGCCACATCAACATTGAAATCTCATCCTTAAACCCCAAGACCTATTCTGTCTTAGCTTCAGATTCTCTATACTGTCGTAGCTTTGGGTTCCCTTTTGATTTATGGCACCGGGGAATGTCTGTTTCTTGCTTTCAATCTCAGATATATCTTTAAGGACTTTATCATGAAGCGATGTTGAATTTTATCAAATGCTTTTTCAGTATTGGTTGAAATGATCATATGAATTCATATGAATGAAAAATCCTTCATTCTGTTGATATGATGTATCGCATTGATTGATTTGCACATGTTGAACCATCTTTGCATCGCATGGATAAATCCTACTTGGTCATGATGAATAATCTTTCTAATCTATTGTTGAATTTGGTTTGCCAGTATATTGTTGAGAATTTTTGCATCAATATTCATCAGAGATATTGGCCTGTAATTTTCTTTTCTTAAAAAAAATCTGAAGCAGGCAGATTGCTTGAGCCCAGGAGTTCAAGACTAGCCTGGGCAACATGGCGAAACCCTGTCTGTACCAAAAAAATACGAAACTTAGTCAGATGTGGTGGCATGCACCTGTAGTCCCAGCTACTCAGGAGGCTGATACAGGAAGATCGCTTCAGCCCTGGATGTAGAGGCTGTAGTGAGCTCTGATTATGCTACTGTACTCCAGCC
>NW_016108887.1:0-1055 GCF_001604975.1 Cebus imitator | reverse complement strand
GACAGGGTCTTGCTCTGTCACCCAGGCTGGAGTACAGTGGCACAATCATCTCAGCTCACTGCAACCTCTGCCTCCTGGGTTCAAGCAATTCTCATGCCTCAGCTTTCAGAGTAGCTGGGATTACAGACGTGTGTCACCATGCCATGCTGATTTTTGTATTTTTATTAGATATGGGGTTTCGCCATGTTGGCCAGTCTGGTCTCGAACTCCTAGCCTCAAGTGATCCACCCACATTGGCCTTCCAAAGTGCTAGTATTATAGGCGTGAATCACCACGCCTGGCTGGAAGCTAGATAGAGGTGCGTTCTAATACTGGCTCTTCCATTTGTTAACAGGGTGAACTTAAGCAAATTATTCTATTTTTTCAACTGTAAAATGGGGATAATTTATCTTACTGGGTTTCTGTGGTGGCTCAATGAGATAAGGGACCTAGGACACTGAGCAGGTTGACCCTTTGAAAATGGTGGTTCTTACTAAGAGTGAAGACAGGCAGGAACACACACATTGCATAAACACCACCTTCCCACCTCACCAGTGATAACATCTGACCAAGATATCAGCCATTTACTTTATGCGGAAAAGTCCTGCATAGATGGAGCTGCCACTTCCTCATTTGTAGCCTGCTCTCTAATATTTCACAATCTGTGTAGTTAGGAAATAGTTCTTCATATCTAACCTAAGTTCCTCCTGCTATAGTGTATTGTAGCACTTGTTTTAAAATTAACACACAGGCCGGACACAGTGGCTCACACCTGTAATCCCAGCACTTTGGGAGGCTGAGGTGGGCATATTACTTGAGGTCAGGAGTTCAAGACCAGCCTGGCCAACATGGTGAAACCCCATCTCTACTAAAAATACAACAACAACAAAAAGCTGGGCATGGTGGTGGGCATCTGTAATCCCAGCTACTTGGGAGGCTGAGGCAGGAGTATCACTCTAACCTGGGAGGCAGAGGTTGCAGTGAGCCAAGATCTCGCCATTGCACTCCAGCGTGGGCCGACAGAGCAAGACTCTGTCTCAAAACAAACAAACAAACAAACAAACAAACAAAACACA
>NW_016108886.1:7067-8186 GCF_001604975.1 Cebus imitator | reverse complement strand
GGAGGTCGCAGTGAGCCGAGGTTGTGCCACTGCACTCCAGCCTGGGCAAGAAGAGTGAACCCTATCTCAAAACAAACAAAGAACAACAACAAAACAGGCTAACAAAATGCTGTGGCAGGTTATGACTTGAGAAGTCATTTCTGAGACAGGGGTTGGGACATGGGAGCTGTCCAGCTCCTGAAAATATGTGGCAGGAGACAGAATAACTAAGATTCTCTACACAGCAGGACAATGTGCCTCTCGCTGTTGAGGAGACTCGGGGTGGACAATCAGGCTTGGGGCTAAGAAGCCTCTGGGAAAAGGCCCAGACCGCACTGTTGAGCCAGCCCAGGGGCTCACACGTCCCCAAATCCCCACCCTCAATGCTGTCCAGAACGCCGCAGGCCACACCACTGCCAGGCGAGGTTGATGAAATGCTGCCTTCTCACATTGGGTTCTAGCAACTAATGTAAAAAATGTAAATAATGTTATCGAAATTAGGATTTTATGTTGTTTCAATTCAAACAGAAATTCAGTTGAGGAATTAATAGCCAGATGTAGTGGCTCACACATGTAATCCCTGTGCTTTGGAGGCTGAGGCGGGTGGATCACCTGAGGTCAGGAGTTTGGGACCAGCCTGGCCAACATGGTGAAACAGCGTCTCTACTAAAAATATGAAAATTAGCTGGGTTTGGTGGCACGCGCCTGCAATCCCAGTTACTTGGGAGGCTGAGGCAGGAGAATCGCTTGAACCCAGGAGGCAGATATTACAGTGAGCCAAGATCACACCACTGCACTCTAAGCTGGGCAACGGGGCAAGACTCCTCAAAAAAAGGAAAAAAAAAGAAAGAAAAAAGAAATATTGGCTCACTAAAAGTAAAGGTAATGACATTTTGAACTTAGGAAAATTTTCTCAGGCAGTTTTTCTTGTTTGACTTAAAATGTTTCAAAATGCAGTGCTGAGAGTGGCATAACGATACCCACACACACAACACAGATTTAACAGTTACTCATATGTTGCCATGTCTGCTTCATGTTTTTATGTTATGAAATATTGTAATTTTCAGATCTCACAAAATTTCACTCCTAAATACTTCAGTATGCACCTATAAAAAGAAGTAAACATGAAAGTGGGGTGTG
>NW_016108886.1:2660-4322 GCF_001604975.1 Cebus imitator | reverse complement strand
AAGTCTGAGGTGTAGCGGACCTGGCAGAGTGGAGGATGGTGAGACTGGGCAGGGGCTGGGCAGGCACCAGGGACATGGGCATGAGTAGGAGGGGGAGGAACAGGGTCCCAGGTGGGCAATGAGAGGAAGAGTGCCTGTGGTGGAAGAGAGCCCTCTTGGTGGAGGACCAGTGGAGAGCACTGGGGCGCTGACGGGCCCAGGGAAGGGCTGCAGTGTGCAGGCAGGAGACCCAGGGAAGGAACTGGGGGAAGAAGGTGTCCAGGGAAGGACTGGATTTGGGGAGAGGGGTCCCAGGGGAGGAATGGGGGGAAGAGAGGGGCCCCCAGAAAGGATTGGGGTTGAGGGAAGGGGTCCCGGGTAGGAATGGGGGAAGGAGGGGTTCAATGAATGGACTGGGTTGGGACAAGGGGTCCCAGGGTAGGATGTGGGGGGAAAGGCGGGGTCCAGGAAAGGACTGGGGTTGGGGGAAGTAGTCTCAGCAGAGGAATGGGGGAAGGAGGGGTCCCAGGGATGGACGGGGGTTGGGGAAAAGGGTCCCATGGGAGGAATGAGGGGAAGGGAGGGGCCCTCAGAAAGGATTGGGGTTGGGGGAAGAGGTCCCAGGGGAGAAAGGGGGAGAAGGGAGGGGTCCAGGGAAGAACTGGGGTTAGGGGAAGTGGTCCCAGGTGAGGATGGTGGGGGGAGGGAAGGGTCCTGGGATGGACTTGGGTTGGGGGATCCCAGAGAAGAAATGAGGTGAAAAAGGGGTCCCAGGGAAGGACTGGGTTTGGGGAGAAGGGGTCCCAGAGGAGAATTGGTAAGAGGGGTCTCAGGTATGGACTAGGGTTGGGGGATGGGGTCCCAGGGAGGAATGTGGGGAAGGAGGCATTACAGAAAGCATTGGAGTTGGGGGAAGAGGTCCCAGGGTAGAAATGGAGAGAAGGGAGGGGTCCAGGGAAGAACTGGATTTGGGGGAAGGGGTCCCAGGGGAGGATGTCGGGGAGGAGGGAAGGATCCTGGGATGGACTGAGCTTGGGGGGGTCCCAGAGGAGAAATGGGAGGAAAAAGGGGTCCCAGGGAAGGATTGGGGTTGGGGGAAGGGGTCTCAGGGGAGGAATGGGGTAAGAGGGGTTCAGGGATGGACTGGTGTTGTGGAAGGAGTCCCATGGGAGGAATTGGTGGAAGGAGGGATCCCAGGGAAGGAGGGGTCCAGGGACGGACTGATGTTGGGGGAAGGGGTCCCAGGGAAGCATGTGGGGGGGAAGGAGGGGTCCAGGGAAGAACTGGAGTTTATGGTACGGGTCCCAGGGGAGAAACCGGGGGAAGGAGGGGTCCCAGGGAAGGACCAGGGTTGGAGGAAGGGGCCCCAGGGGAGGACTCCGTGGGGCAAGAGTGTGCAGGGAACGACCAGCGTTGGGCAGGGAGTGGTCTCTGGACAGCACAGGGGGTGAGTCAGGGTCAGAAGCTCACAGTGAGGCCAGCCACCAGCGCCCCCTGCAGGAGACCAGCAAGGACGTCGCTCCAGTGATCAGACACGCGGGTGTAGCCCACATAGAGGGCAAAGGCCACCAGGAAGAACTGGACCGTGGGCCGCAGCAGCCGCGCCCACTTCCAGCAGAGCCGCGCCTGCATGTAGAGCTGGGAAGGGAAAGGGCGTCTCAGCCTGTGCCCTGCCAGGCACTC
>NW_016108886.1:0-689 GCF_001604975.1 Cebus imitator | reverse complement strand
AGCCTCCCAAACTGCTGGAATTATAAGCATGAGATTTTAATTATAAGCACTGAACCCAGCATTTAACATCTCGACTTTTGAAAACCATGAGTCAAATATTATTTTCCTTTTCTCATTTTACAGGTGTGCAACCTAAGTCTTTCCTAAAACCTAAAAACCTTAAAGAATTTTCCTAAGTGGAAGAATGCAGATTTAAATTCTATCACTTTGGCCTCAGAGTTTGTGCTTTATTTTATTATGATAAATTCATCTTTTTTNGGATGGAGACATGACAGGGAGCTCCTGTCATGTCTCCCTCTTATGAGCAGATCCCATAACCATGGAGAGAAGGAAATACATTAGAGGGTGTTGTAGGAAATGCTTTCATTCCAGGCACTGCTGTTTAAACTACCCCTAAACTTTCTTTCCTTAAAAGAACAGAAAAAACAAAGGGTCAAAAGACGAAGAAACATTCCACGTGACCCTCTGCATCCTTATTTGTTGTAATAAAGAAAAAGCATTTTAGAGATTTTTTTGAGCGCAGTTTGTAAGGTGACTTATGTTATTTATTTTCTGTTAATGATTTTCAAAATGTCAATTAAAAACATTCAGAAATTTAGCTTTATCACAGGCAGCTGTGCACATGTGAAATTAGCTTGGTTAACTTCATCTGTATAAATATATAGCTAGTGAACTGACATAACTAATAA
>NW_016108885.1:11751-12741 GCF_001604975.1 Cebus imitator | reverse complement strand
CATGTGCCTGTAATCCCAGCTACTTGGGAGGCTGAGGCAGGAGAATTGCTTCAATCTGGGACGCAGAGGTTGCAGTGAGCCGAGATTGCACTCCAGCATGGACAACGAGAAGGAAACTCCGTCTCAAAAATAATAATAATTAATTAGATAGGCATAGGCCCAGCGTGTCTGTGGGATTCAAGCCCCTGCGCCTAGGGCGGGGGAGACACTTGGAGAGAAAAGCTGGGTCCCAGGTTTCAAGGCCTCGGGAGACCCAAACCTGTCCTGCGGGTTTTCAGGCCGGATGGGGGAAGCGGTGCCCCAGGACCCCCCAGGGTCCCAGGAACAAAGGCTGAGTGTTTGCTCTGTGGCTGAAGGGAAAATGGCTCCCTGCAGTCCTGTCACCGCGGAGGGGGGCGGGGGGCGGAGGTGCGCTCCTCCCCAGCGCAGTTTCCTGGTTCTCTGGCCAAGCCCTCTGACCTCTGAAGTAGACCCTCCTTAGAGGGGAGCCAGGGGACAGCACGAGGTCCCCGTGGGGTGTCTGCCAGCCCTGGGCGCCATGTCCTGAGCAGCTCTGCTGTCAGTTACTTAAACATGTGTGTGGCACTTTCTGGCTGCCAGGCGCTCAGCAGCATGCAGATAACCGAAAGGGTTCCTTACAATGGCCTGTGAGGGAGGGGCAGCCTCACGGAGTTACCTGCTGGAGGGAGGTGCTGCTGGGGTGGGGTTGGTTGTGGCTGCTGCGTGCCAGGAGTGGCGGCCCAACCGAGGGCACCTCCATCTGGAAGCTCCGGCCCGTCGCAGTGTAGTCCACAGGTTCCAGATGGGGCTGTGGGGGCAGAGTGAGGGCAGGAAGCCTCCCGGGGGTCAAATTAAGAGAAGGTGCCTGTTCCGGGGACCCCAGGGCGAGCTTTCCAGGCAGAGGGAAGCCCGGGGCCGGTTGTCATGGGGGTGTCGGAGTCTCTAGCTGGAGTTACTGGGGCAGGGAGGTCGGAAACGGAGGCCAACCGG
>NW_016108885.1:8662-9936 GCF_001604975.1 Cebus imitator | reverse complement strand
GTGGGAGGCCTCGAGGCAAGGAAGGTGTGGGGGCCTCACGGCCCAGCTTGTTGGAGAGTTGCAGCTCCAAGGTCCTTCTCCCCCTCCAGCCTCCCTGCCCTTCGCTGTCCTGTCGCTGGTGAACGCCCCGTATAAGCGAGGATTTTACTGCGGGGATGACTCCATCCTGTACCCCTACCGTCCAGACACCATCACCCATGGACTCATGGCCGGGGTCACCAACACAGCCACTGTCATCCTTGTGAGGCAGGAGGGTTTCAGAGGGACAGGGAAGGGGGCAGGATGGGGTACAGCCTTACCCTGGGTTCCCGATGGGGGGTGGCCTGGAGGTCTGTGGGGGGCTGGGGGACACAGACTTGCCCTGAGTGGTACTTGTGGGTAATAGGAACCCCCTCTTTTTTTTTGAGATGGAGTTTCGCTCTTGTTGCCCAGGCTGGAGTGCAATGGCAGGGTCTCAGCTCATTGTAACCTCCGCCTCCTGGGTTCAAGTGATTCTCTTGCCTCAGTCTCCCCAGTAGCTGGGACTCCAGGTGTGCGTCATCACACCTGGCTAGTTCTGTATTTTTAGTAGAGATGGGTTTCACCATGTTGGTCCGGCTGGTCTTGAACGCCCGACCTCAGGTGATCTGCCTGCCTCAGCCTCCCAAAGTGCTGGGATGGCAGGCATGAGCCACCGAGCCCGGCTAGGGCCCTTTTAGAGTCCCTAGCTCTGCAGTAGCCTTGGGGAGGCCTGTGGGGAGGACTGAGGCCCAGTGAGGGCCCACGGGCTGACCGGGACCCCGCTGTTCGCTGCAGGTGCCCCACGTGCAGATCTCGGCGGGAGAAGCCTACCTGGTGCACACAAGCCGGCTCTATTCCCACTCCGACTTGAACAACTACGTGGCTGCTGTGTACAAGGTGCTGGGGACCTTCCTGTTTGGGGCAGCCGTCAGCCCGTCTCTGACGGACCTGGCCAAGTACACTATCGGCTGCCTGCACCCCAACTTCCTGGCCGTCTGTGACCCCGAATGGAGCCGGGTCAACTGCTCGGTCTACGTGCAGCTGGAGAGGGTGTGCAGGGGAAACGCTGCTGACGTCACCGAGGCCAGGTGGGTGTGGATGAGCAGCCTTCAGTCTGGGGGGCAGTGGGAGCTGAAGAAGCCCGAGAAGCCAGATGGTGAGGAGCCAGCAGGCAGGTGGTCAGGCAGGAGCGAGGCCTCAGGGCTCCAGGTGCCCTGCAGATAGCAGGAGGCCAGGGGGAGCATGCTCTGTCTGCCCCGAGTGTCAGCCCTGCC
>NW_016108885.1:3727-6307 GCF_001604975.1 Cebus imitator | reverse complement strand
CTCTGTCGCCCAGGCAGTGGCATGATCTTGGCTCACCGCAACCTCCACCTCCCAGGTTTTCAAGCAATTCTCCTGCCTCAGCTTCCCGAGCAGCTGGGATTATACGCATGTGGCACCACGCCTGGCTAATGTTTATATTTTTAGTAGAGGTGGGGTTTCACCATGTTGGTCAGGCTGGTCTCAATCGCCTGACCTCGTGACACCTATGTCTCGGCCCCCCAAAGGGCAGAGATTACAGGATTGAGCCATGGCGCCCACCCTCAAATGGATTACACTAATCAAGTGTTCCTCTGCTTCCTGCAAACTTTTGATTAGTTCCTAAAAAGTGGATTGTGACTTCCTTGCAAGCTTTTTGTTGCTTCCTGTTTTCCGTGTTTAATTCATGTCCTATAGGGGATATCAAGCTTATATAAAAAGAAATCTTCCCTCAGTTCCACAGATGATAAAAAATGCTGAAAAGAAACGCAGTGAAAACGAAACCAGTGTTACCTGCTTGCTGGACACTACTGTTTGCAATGGCTGTTGCGTTCTTTCTGTCTCTGTTTCTCGATTTCTGCACTGGGATTGCTGCGGGCCTTAAGGACCACTGGGAAATGATCCCTTTTCCAGCTCTGAGCCTGGTTTCTCGAGTACACTTGTCAAATTGGGCTTTCATACAACAATGCTTTTCAATTAACTCTGTTGCCTCTCCTAGAAATTCACAGAGAAAATTGACAGATGATTGACAAGAATGAGAATCTGTTCTAAAGAATTCCAATAGAGCGGAATCCTTTATTACTAAAAGAATGCTCAACTCAAGTGGACACAGATCCCTCATTTTGACTTCATTAGCTATGGCACTGAGAGACAAGTTTTTGAAAATACACAGCTAAAGCTGTCCGAGCTTTAAGTGCTGGTCAGTTTTTCAGAATACACAACTAAAACGGTCCATGCTTTAAGTGCTTTTGCACTTAAAGCAGGGAACGTTTTAGCTGTGTAGTTTGAAAAATGTGTGTGCTCTCCAAGGAATAAGCGACTTTTGTTGTTACTTTTGTTCCCCAGGAGAAATGGGAATCCTTTTCAGACAGCATGGGAGACACATGAGTCCTTCGGAATCCTCTTGTCTGCCTCTGAGGGTGCAATGAGGATGTGAAGCACTTTGGGAGGTGTGCAGACACACAGGTAGGTTTGCTACAGGGCAGAGCATCACCCTGGGGGTGTGCTCCTTGTCATCAAGAGCCCTGTCTGAACGAATTCATCACATTTCATATGAAAGCACGTTCTCCATTTCACTGTGCTGTTGCTTTTAATCAGAGTAGCCTCGACAATGGTTTCACTTGATAGCCATGAATAACGTTGTTCTATGTAATAACGTGTGGGCTTGAGGAGGAGTCAGCGTAGGATGAGACGGAGGGAGAATGGACGTGTGAGTTAGGGAAAGCTGTCTCTTCCTTTGGAGCATGGATGGGTTCAAAGCCCACCTCGAACTCAAAAGTATTTGGCTGAAAACTACCAGTTGTATATGAAGCCTGTGTGTGTGTGTGTGTGTGTGTGTCTGTGTTTGTGTGTGTGTGTGTGTGTGTTTGTGGGTGTGTGTGTGTGTGTCGGTGTGGGTTTGTATGTGTGTGGGTGTGAGTGTGGGTGTTTCTGTGTTTGTGGGTGTGTCTGTGTTCCTGTCACCAGACTTGAGGAGCAGATGCTTCTTCCTGCGGTAGCATGTTACTCAGAACCTTGGGGAACGTACAGCCCTCCGAAAACACAATCCATGTATGTTTNAGTGGCTAGGACTGGCCGCCACATTCAGCTACCGTTTATTTATGTTTTTTGTAGAAACAGGGTTTTGCCATGTTGCCCAGGCTGGTCTTGAACTCCTCAGCTCAGGCGATCCACCCTCTGTGGCCTCCCAAACTGCTGGGATTTCAGGTGTATGCCACCACGCCCAGCCAGATCTCTGACTTTTTATTTTTTTTTAATTTTTTTCCAGCCTATGTTAATCTTTTTATTGAATTAAGGCATTTAACGAATCTCTGACTTTCAGTTGGAGTGTTTAATCTATTTATAGTCAGTGTAATTACTGATAAGAAAGGACCTCTGTTATTTTGTTTAGGGTTGCCCAGGTTATGTCTTCCTTTTTCAGTTCCTTGTCACTGTCTTTTTTTTTCTTTTCCTTTAATTTTTCTTTCAGTGATGAGGGTCTTGCAATTTTGCCCAGGACTTGAACTCCTGGGCTCAAACCATCTCTGCCTTCCAAGTAGCTGGGACTACAGGCATACATCACCACATCTGACTGGTTTTTACATTTTTTTTTTTTTTTTTAGAAATAGGGTCTCACCATGTTGCCTAGGCTGATCTGGAATGCCTGGGCTCAAGCAGTCCTTCTGCCTTGGCCTCCCAAATTGCTGGGATTACAGGTGTGAGCCCCCAGCCCTTTCAGGCTAAATAATCTTTTTCTCTCTTTTTTTTTTTTGAGACAGAGTCTGGCTCTGCTGCCTAGGCTGGAGTACAGTGGTTTGATCTCAGCTCACTGCAACCTCCACTTCCTGAGTTCAAGCAATTCTCCTGTCTCAGCCTCCCCAGCAGCTGGAATTATGGGTGTGTACC
>NW_016108885.1:0-1697 GCF_001604975.1 Cebus imitator | reverse complement strand
GTCAAGTCACTCCCTTCCCTGGACCTCAGTTTTTCCAGCTGTAAAATGGGTGGGTCGTGGTGGTGATGGGGGCACTCACTGACTTGTTTGTAAAGACAGGATGCCCTGGGCTGGCCGGTTCTGTGCCTCCCGCCTCGGAGCTGCCATCTATGCTGTGGGTGTGGGAGGGCCTGGCAGGGCACAGGCTGAGACACCCTCTCCCGTCCCAGCTCTACGTGCAGGCACGGCTCTGCTGGAAGTGGGCGCGGCTGCTGCGGCCCACGGTCCAGTTCTTCCTGGTGGCCTTTGCCCTCTATGTGGGCTACACCCACGTGTCTGATCACAAACACCACTGGAGCGACGTCCTTGCTGGCCTCCTGCAGGGAGTGCTGATGGCTGGCCTCACTGTGAGCATCTGACCCTGACTCACCCCCTGTGCTGTCCAGAGACCACTCCCTGCCCAACCCTGGTCCTTCCCTGCACACTCTTGCCCCACGGAGTCCTCCCCTGGGACCCCTACCCCAAACTCCAGTCCTTCCCTGGACCCCTCCTTCCCTGGGACCCCCCTTCCCCCGATTCCTCCCCTGGGACCCCTTCCTCCAACCCTGGTCCTTCCCTGAGACCCTTCCTTGCCCCAATTTCTCCCCTGGGACCCCTACCCCAAACTCCAGTCCCTCCCTGGACCCCTCCTTCCCCTTGATTCCTCCCCTGGGACCCCTTCCCCAACACCAGTTCTTCCCTGGACCCCTCCTTCCCCCCAGATCCTCCCCTGGGACCCCTTCCTCCAACCCTGGTCCTTCCCTGGGACCCTTCCTTCCCCCCATTTCTCCCCTGGGGCCCCTACCCCAAACTCCAGTCCCTCCCTGGACCCCTCCTTCCCCCTGATTCCTCCCCTGGGACCCCTTCCCCAACCCCAGTCCTTCCCTGGGACCCCCTTTTCCCGCCATTTCTTGTCTGGGACCTCCAACGTCAGTCCATCCCAGGACCCTTCCCTCCCCCCACACATCCTCCCCTGGGACCCCTTCCCTCAACTCCAGTTCTTCCCTGGACTCCTCCCTTCTCCCCATTTCTCCCCTGGAACCTCTTCCCCCAACCCCAGTTCTTTCTGGGACCCCTCCTTTCCCCATTCCTCCCCGGGACCCCTTCCCTCAACCACAATCCTTTCTGGGGGCCCCTCCCTTCCCCCCATTTCTCCCCTGGGACCCCTCTGCCTAAACCCAGTCCTTCCCTGGACACCTTCTTCCCCCAGTTCCTTCCCTGGGTCTCCTGCCTGCACACTGCAGCCCTTCCCTGGGCCTGTCAGCACCCCAGTGCTCTCCACTAAGAGGGATCTCTTCCCTCCTCAGGCACTCTTTCTCTCACTGCCCACCTGGGACCCTGTTCCTCCCCCTCCTGCCCATGCCCATGTCTCTGGTGCCTGCCCAGCCCCTGCCCAGTCTCACCTTCCTCCACTCTGTCAGGTCGGCTACATCTCAGACTTCTTCAAAGCCCGACCCCCACATCACTGCCTGAAGGAGGAGGAGCTGGAACGGAAGCCCAGCCTGTCACTGACAGTGACCCTGGGCGAGACAGACCACAGCCACTATGGGTACCCGCACTCCTCCTCCTGAGGCTGGATGCCACCCAGGCAGGGGGTGGCTGTGAGTCCAGCTGAGGCTGCCCCCGCAGGTGTTCCCTCTGGCCCTGGGTAGGCACTGAGGGCTCCGGATGGACTCCAG
>NW_016108884.1:11176-11799 GCF_001604975.1 Cebus imitator | reverse complement strand
TGGCCTCCCCGCAGCTGTGCTTGTCTTAGGTTGCTCTCATCTTTCAGAGAGTCTAACCTGTCATTGGCTGACCAGCCATTCACCTGGGGGGACACACAGGCAACTTACTTGCTTGCCTGTAAATTATGTTGCTGGTGTATCTGTTCCTGGTGCTGCTCATTTCTTTCATACGAGCAGACTGGCTTTTGCCATGACTGTAGCGTTTGCTGGCCTCCCCACGCCTGTGCCTGTCTTAGGTTGCTCTCATCTTTCAGAGAGTCTTACCCATCATTGGCTAGCCAGACATCCACCTGGGGGGGACACACAGGCAATTTACTTGCTTGCCTGTAAATTACGCTGCCAGTGCATCTGTTCCTGGCGCTGCTCATTTCTTACATATGAGCAGGCTGGCTTTTGCCATGACTGTAGCCTTTGCTGGCCTCCCCATGGCGGTGCCTGTCTTAGGTTGCTCTCATCTCTCAGAGAGTCTTACCCGTCATTGGCTAATCAGCCATCCACCTGGGGGCACACAGGCAACTTAGTTGTTTGGCTGTGAACTACATGGCTGGTGCATTTGCTTCGAGAGCTGCTCGTTTCATGGGAGCAGACTGGATTTGGCTATGACTTTAGGGTTTTGTGGTCTC
>NW_016108884.1:6749-8460 GCF_001604975.1 Cebus imitator | reverse complement strand
CCTCCCCGTAGCTGTGCCTGTCTTAGGTTGCTCTCATCTTTCAGAGAGTCTTACCCGTCATTGGCTAACCAGCCAACCACCTGGGGGGCACACAGGCAACTTAGTTACTTGCCGGTGAATTGCGATGCTGGTGCATCTGCTCCTGGAGCTGCTCATTTCCTTCATGGCAGCAGACTGGCTTACGCTATGACTTTAGCATTTGCTGGCCTCCCTGAGGCTGTGCCTGTCTTAGGTTGCTCTCATCTTTAAGAGAGTCTTACCCGTCCTTGGCTAACCAGCCATGCACGTTCGGGGCACACAGGCAACTTACTTGCTTGCCTGTGAATTACACTTCTGGTGCATCTGCTCCTAGATCTGCTCGTTTCATGGGAGCAGAGTCGATTTTGCTATGACTTTAGCCTTCACTGGCCTCTCTGAGGCTGTGCCTGTCTTAGGTTGCTCTCATCTTTCAGAGAGTCTTACCCGTCATTGGCTAACCAGCCATCCACCTGGGGGGCACAGAAGCAACTTACTTGCTTGCGTGTAAATTACCCAGTTAGTGCATCTGCTCCTAGTGCTTCTCATTTTCTTCATGGGAGCAGACTGGATTTCGCTATGACTTTAGCCTTTGCTGGCCTCTTCAAGGCTGTGCCTGTCTTAGGTTGCTTTCATCCTTCAGAGAGTCTTACACGTCATTGGTAACCAGCCATGCACAGAGGGGGCACCTAGGCAACTTACTTCCTTGCCTGTAAATTACTCTGCTGGTGCATCTGCTCCTAATGCTGCTTATTTCCTTCATGGGAGCAGACTGGATTTTGCTATGACTAAAGCCTTTGATGGCCCCGCCGCAGCAGTGCCTGTCTTAGGTTTCTCTCATCTTTCAGAGTCTTACCCGTCATTGGCTAACCAGGCATCCACCTTGGGGGCACACAGGCAACTTACTTGCTTGTCTGTAAAGTACGCTGCCGGTGCATCTGTTCCTGGAACTGCTCATTTCTTTCATAGAAGCAGACTGGCTTTTGTCATGACTGTAGCCTTGCTGGCCTCCCCATGGCTTTGCCTGTCTTAGATTGCTCTCATCTTTCAGAGAGCCTTACCCGTCATTGGCTAACCAACCATCCAGTTGGGGGGCACACAGGCAATTGTTTACTTGCCTGTGAATTACACTGCTGGTGCATCTGCTGCTACTGCTGCTCATTTCCTTCATGGGAGCAGACTGGATTTTGCTATGACTTATGTGTTTGCTGGCCTCCCCACGGCTGTGCCTGTCTTAGGTTGCTCTCATCTTTCAGGGAGTCTTACCCGTCATTTGCTAACCAGCCATCCACCTGGGGGGCACACAGGCAATTTACTTGCTTGCCAGTGAATTAAGCTGCTGGTGCATCTGCTCCTAGACTTGCTCTTTCCTTCATGGGAGCAGACTGGGTTAAGCTATGACTTTAGCCTCTGCTCGTCTCCTCGAGGCAGTGCCTGTCTTAGCTTCCTCTCATCTTTCAGAGAGTCTTACCTGCCATTGGCTAACCAACCATCCACCTGAGGGGCACACAGGCAACTTGTCTGCTTGTCTGTGAGTTACACTACTGGTGCATTTGCTCCTATAGAGGCAAATATATATTCAGTTAAAATGAACCACTTAGAACAGTTTAAAACTATTACCTTTATAAAAATAGATTTAAGACATTTCATTTTATTTCATAAATTGGGTGTATAAATGAAGCTGAATCTTTCATAA
>NW_016108884.1:3604-4544 GCF_001604975.1 Cebus imitator | reverse complement strand
GTCAGAACTATGACATGAAGCCAAGCAGGGCACCCTAGAATTGAAATTGCTGTGCTTGTTTAATATGCTCCTTGATCTCCCTGTTTTCTGGCAACTGTGAGTCACACAGGTCATGGAGAGTATCATTCCCTAAGAGAAACACAACTCCGACATTCATCTTTATCAAGTTCATCTGTCCCAATTCTGTGGATGCTGACTTTTGAAGTCATTGATGATGATGCACATGGACATTCATCATCAGCTTCCAGATTCTTGAATCTTTGACAAGCCTTACTGAGAGTCAAACTAGTAGGATGCAAGTTATAAATGCTGATTATCCAATTACCTACTCAAAATATCCTATATGAATATTTCAGTAAACATGCATAGAAAAAATTAATCATTCCTGTTGACCTACTGCCCTTTGCTCTTCTGTATTCACCAGAAAATTTCCTACTTCTTCCTCTTGCTCAGGTTAAATGCTAGTGTACAACCTGGAAACCTGTGAATCATCTGAGATTTCTCTTTGTCTCCCAAACTTATTCAGTTATCACTAAATCATATTGACTGTACACTCTTCTGCCTCTGCTTTATACTCCCACTGCCACTGGGAACATAAACATTTAGAAAATGGCTTTTGTTTAAAAAAAACACACACCAACTATTAATGTTATTTCTTACATAAAAAAATTAAGCAAAACAAATGAAAAAGGTGTAACACACACACACACACACAAAACGAACATTTTAAAATGAGTAACTGAGATTCCTAACTTTCTTTATTTCACTACGGATGGGTGCAAACCTTGTAATACACTGATACTAGTCCAAGGATGTGTGACAAGGAAACTGCAGCTGACTACTGCAAAAGCTTCCTTTGTCTCCCGGTTTCTTTACATGGTTACCTTCCATCAATCCTTTATGAGGGGTCAGCAAACTACAGACCACAGGCCAAATCCAG
>NW_016108884.1:0-1077 GCF_001604975.1 Cebus imitator | reverse complement strand
TTCTTGGACAAGTTGCTCCTCTTGGGCTCAATGTCTTCTTCTACAAAGTAAGGACTTTGCTGCCTTATTTCACTAGGTTGTTATAAAGATTTAACAAGATACCATTTTTTAAATGCTTAGAGAAATAGTAAAGCAATGGAATAATCTGTTCCTAAGCTTTACAACTGAAATCATCTTGGAATCCCAAATAAAACCCAATCTGTATTTTTTTCATAGGTTCTAATATGAAAATGTTGCTGTTTTCAGAAAATGTTATTAAGTCCTAATTTTGCTTAGCAGTTGTCCTACTCTTTGTGACTTATAATTCAGGGTATCTCAATTATTTCATAGTTTATAACTAAACTTATTGATAAATATCTCATTAAAGTAGATGATGTGATTGTCCACTATTATGGAGTTTATCAATGAAACTAATGGCAGAAAAACCAATGGATGTAAGACCTGGCTTGGACCAATGATCCTTCTCTACAGACTGAAACTCTGAACTAGCAGATGTTTGCTAGGATGATGCTGTACACCCATGTTCATACCCAGCTGACATGGGAGACCAAAACCCTACCTTCATTTTTTTTTTAGGTTCCATGAAGAAGTTGCAAGTTGACATTCTCTAAGTTTTGACATACACACTAACAACATATTTTGCACACAACACCCCACACATTATTCAGTTCTGGTGTCATCTCATAGACCACCTTACATGACTATTTTTGTAGTGCAAATCAAAATTTCAGTATTTTGATGGCATCCATTTTCCTTTATTCACACAGTTTCCTTACAGCTAGTCAGCAAACAGTCAAATGACCTTCTAGTGACTGTGCAAAATATGGAACGCTTCAAAAATCTGTGCAGCCTCCTTATGCAGGGGCCATGCTAATTTTCTCTGTATTGTTTCAATTTGAGAATATGTACTGCCAAAGCAAGCACAAAGCCCTACTTTCACACATGATTAGTGATAAGACATGGACAAGGTTTGGTCCTGTTAAGTCCACCTAACCTACTTGAGATTCTGAGAATTCTCTTCAATGGCTTCCTGGGAGGCAGAATTTGAAAATATTTTTAAATTTTGAGGTAGAGATG
>NW_016108883.1:6667-8200 GCF_001604975.1 Cebus imitator | reverse complement strand
AGCTGGTTAGTCAATGACTGGTAAGACTCTCTGAAAGATGAGAGCAACCTAAGACAGGCACGGCCACGGAGAGGCCAGCAAAGGTTAAATTCATAGCAAAATTCAGAATGCTCCCATGAAGGAAATGAGCAGCACTAGGAGCAGATGCACCAGCATCATAATTCACAGGCAAGCAAGTAAGTTGCCTGTGTGCCCCGACGGTGGATGGCTGGTTAGTCAATGACAGGGAAGACTCTCTGAAAGATGAGAGCAGCCTAAGACAGGCACAGCTGTGGGGAGGGCAGCAAAAACTACATAGCAAAAGCCAGTGTGCTCCCATGAAGGGAACGAACAGCACTAGGAGCAAATGCACCAGCAGTGTAATTGACAGGCAAGCAAATATATTACCTGTGTGCCCCCAAGGTCGATGGCTGGTTAGCCAATGACGGGTAAGAATCTCTGAAAGATGAGAGCAACCTAAGACAGGCACAGCCGTGGGGAGGAGAGCAAAGGCTAAAGTCATACCAAAATCCAGTCTGCCCCCTCAGAAGGAACTGAGCAACTGTAGGAGCAGATGCACCAGAAGCCTCATTCACAGGCCAGCAAGTAAGTTGCCTGTGTGCCCCCCCCAGGTGGATGGCTGGTTAGTCAATGATGGGTACGACTCTCTGAAAGAGGAGAGCAACCTAAGACAGGCACAGCTGTGGGGAAACCAGCAGAGGCTACATAGGAAAAGCCAGTCTGCTCCCATGACGGGAACGAACAGCACTAGGAACAGATGCACTGGCTGCATAATTCACAGGCAAACAAATAAATTGCCTATGTGCTCCCCAGGTGTATGGCTGGTTAGCCAATGGTGGGTAACACTCTCTGAAAGATGGGAACAACCTAAGACAGGCACAGCCACGGGGCGGTAAGCAAAGGCTAAAGTCACAGCAAAATCCAGCCTGCTCCCATGAAGGAAATGAGAAGATGCACAGGAGCTTAAATCACAGGCAAGCAAATAAGTTGCCTGTGTGCCCCCGACAGGTGAGTGGCTGGTTAGCCAATGATGGGTAAGACTCTCTGAAAGATGAGAGCAACATAAGACAGGCACAGCTACGGGTACGCCAGCAAGGGCTAAAGTCATAGCAAAAACCCGTCTGCTCCCATGAAGGAAATGAGCAGCGCAAGGGCAGATGCACTGGCAGCGTATTTCACAGGAAGGCCAGAAAGTTGCCTGTGTGCCTTCCCAGGTTGATGGCTGGTTAGCCAATGACGGGAAAGACTCTCTGAAAGATGAGAGCAACCTAACACAGGCACAGCCACGGGAAGGCCAGCAAAGGCTAAAGTTACAGCAAAATCCAGTTTGCTCCTATGAAGGAAATGAGCAGCTGTAGAAGCAGGTGCACCAGCAGCGTAATTCACAGGCCAGCAAGTAAGTTGCCTCTGTGCCCCACAAGGTGGATGGCTGGTTAGTCAATGACGGGTAAGACTCTCTGAAAGGTGAGAGCAACCTAAGACAGGCACAGCTGTGGGGAGACCAGGAAAGGCTACATAGGAAAGGCCAGTCTG
>NW_016108883.1:3535-4667 GCF_001604975.1 Cebus imitator | reverse complement strand
ATGCAGCACTAGGAGCAGATGCACCAGCACTGTAATTCACAGGCAAGCAAGTAAGTTACCTGCATGCCCCCAAGGCGAATGGCTGGTTAGCCAATGACTGGAAGGACTCTCTGAAAGATGAGAGCAACCTAAGACAGGCACAGCCGTGGGGAGGCCAGCAAAGACTAAAGTCGTAGCAAAATCCAGTCTACTCCCATGAGGGAAATGAGCAGTGCTAGGGAAGATACACTGGCAGCGTATTTCACAGGCAGGCCAGTAAGTTGCCTGTGTGCCGTCCCAGGTTGCTGGCTGGTTAGCCAATGACGGGAAAGACTCTCTGAAAGACGAGAGCAACCTAAGACAGGCACAGCCGCGGGGAGGCCAGCAAAGGCTACAGTCATAGCAAAATCCAGCCTGCTCCCATGAAGGGAATGAGTAGCTGTAGGAGCTGATGCACTGGCAGTGTAGTTCACAGGCCAGCAAGTGAGTTGCCTGTGTGCACCCCCAGGTGGATGGCTGCTTAGTCAATGACGGGTAAGACTCTCTGAAAGATGAGAGCAACCTAACACAGGCACAGCTACAGGGAAGCCAGCAAGGGCTAAAGTCATAGCAAAATCCAGTCTGCTCCCATAAAGGAAATGAGCAGCTGTAGGAGCAGATGCAACAGCAGCGTAATTCACAGGCCAACAAGTAAGTTGCCTGTGTGCCCCCAAAGGTGGATGGCTGGTGAGTCAATGACGGGTAAGACTCTCTGAAAGATGAGAGCAACCTAAGACAGGCACAGCCGCAGGGAGGCAAGGAAAGGCTAAAGTCATAGAAAAATACAGCCTGCTCCCATGAAGGTAATGAGCAGCTGTAAGAGCTGATGCACTGGCATCATAGTTCACAGGCCAGAAAGTGAGTTGCCTGTGTGCACCCCCAGGTGGATGGCTGGTTAGTCAATGACGGGTACGACTCTCTGAAAGATGAGAGCAACCTAAGACAGGCACAGCTGCGGGGAGAGCAGGAAAGCCTACATAGGAAAGGCCAGGCTGCTCCCATGAAGGGAAGAAACATCACTAGGAGCAGATGCACCGGCAGCATAATTCACAGGCAAGCAAGTAAGTTGCCTGTGTGTCCCCCAGGTGAATGGCTGGTTAGCCAATGACGGGTA
>NW_016108883.1:0-1287 GCF_001604975.1 Cebus imitator | reverse complement strand
AAGGAAATGAGCAGCTGTAGGAACAGATGCAACAGCAGCGTAATTCACAGGCCAACAAGTAAGTTGCCTGTGTGCCCCCCAAGGTGGATGGCTGGTTAGTCAATGACGGGTAAGACTCTCTGAAAGATGAGAGCAACCTAAGACAGGCACAGCTGTCGGGAGACCAGGAATGGCTACATAGGAAAGGGCAGTCTGCTCCCACGAAGGGAAGAATCATCACTAGGAACAGATGCACGAGCAGCATAATTCACAGGGAAGCAAGTAAGTTGCCTGTGTGTCCCCCAGGTGAATGGCTGGTTAGCCAATGACAGGTAAGACTCTCTGAAAGATGAGAGCAACCTAAGACAGGCACAGCCTTGGGGAGGCCAGCAAAGGCTAAAGTCATAGCAAAAGCAAGTCTGCTCCCATGAAGGAAATGAGCAGCTCTCGGAGCAGATGCACCAGCTGCGTAATTCATAGGCATGCAAATAAGTTGTTTGTGTGCACCCCCAGGTGGATGGCTGGTTAGCCAATGACGGGTAGGACTCTCTGAAAGCTGAGAGCAACCTAAGACAGGCACAGCTACGGGGATGCCAGCAAGGGCTAAAGTCATAGCAAAATCCAGTCTGCTCCCATGAAGGAAATGAGCAGCTGTAGGAGCAGATGTAACAGCAGCGTAATTCACAGGCCAAGAGGTAAGTTGCCTGTGTGCCCCCCAAGGTGTATGGCTGGTTAGTCAATGACGGGAATGACCCTGAAAGATGAGAGCAACCTAAGACAGGCAAAGCAACGGGGAGGCCAACAAAGGCTAAAGTCACAGCAAAATCCAGTTTGCTCCCAGGAAGGAAACGAGCAGCTCTAGGAGCAGGTGCACCAGCTGCGTAATTCTCAAGCAAGCAAGTAAGTTGTCTGTGTGCCCCCCAGGTGGATGGCTGGTTAGCCAATGATGGGTAAGACTCTCTGAAAGTTGAGAACAGCCTAATACAGGCACAGCCATGGGCAGGCCAACAACGGCTAAAGTCATCGCAAAAGCCAGTCTGCTCCCATGAAAGAAATGAGCCGTGCCAGGAGCTGATGCACTGGCAGTGTAATTTACAGGCAAGGAAGCAATTTCCCTGTTTGTCCCCCCAGCTGAATGGGTGGTTAGCCAATTACAGGTAAGACTCTGAAAGATTAGAGCAACCTATGGCAGGCACAGCTGTGTGGAGGCCAGCAAAGGCTAAATTTATCATACTAAAAGCCATAATAAATTCCTACTAAATTCAGCCTCCACTGGGAGGTCGATGTTGCAGTGAGCTCAGATCTTGC
>NW_016108882.1:6567-8226 GCF_001604975.1 Cebus imitator | reverse complement strand
TTTTGAGATAGAGTCTCTCACTGTCAACATGCTGGAGTGCAGTGGCACGATCTCAGCTCACTGCAGTCTCAGCCTCCCGGGTGTTCAAGCAATTCCCCTGTCAGCCTCCTGAGTAGTTGGGACTATAGGCATGTGCCACCATGCCTGACTAATTGTTTATATTTTAGTAGAGACAGGGTTTCACCATGTTGGCCAGGATGATCTCGATTTCTTGACCTCATGATCCTCCCACCTTGTCCTCCCAAAGTGCTGGAATTACAAGTGTGAGCCATCTCGCCCAGCCCCAAACATGAGATTTTTTTTAAAATAGAAAATTGTGCCAGGTTCAGTGGCTCATGCCTGTAATCCCAGCACTTTGGGAGGCTGAGGCAGGCAGATCACGAGGTGAGGAGATCAAGACCATCCTGGCTAATACAGTTAAACCCTATCTCTACTAAAAATACAAAAAAATTAGCCGGGCATGGTGGCATGTGCCTGTAATCTCAGCTACTCGGGAGGCTGAGGCAGGAGAATCACTTGAACCCAGGAGGCAGAGGTTGTAGTGGGCCGAGATGGTGCCACTACACTCCAGCCTGGGCGACAGAGTGAGATTCCATCTTGGGGGGAAAAATATGTATATATATATATACATATATATGTGTGTGTGTATATATATATATATACACATATATATATTCTTGTGTGTTCTAAATATTTAATTTAAAAAATTAAATGCTATAAAGTAGAAATACTTTAGGTAGGTTAATTATTGTTTTTCTTTTCTACTTTCTGGGCTGATATTAATCCAGGTGTTATGCAAATCAAAATGGCCTAAATAATCAGAAAAATGTATCATTTTACACAATCTGACATTCCAAACAAAGACTGGCATATGTAGAGTGGCATATTGATGTCATCAAGCACTAACACTTTATATTATGTCCTCTGTCAGCCTCAGCACCATGGCTTTCAGCAGCAGCTTGTCCTCATGGCTACAAGATGGCTGCCATAGCTCCAGTGCTCACACTGTTACACAGTTATGTTCAGAGGCATAAAGAAGTTTTTGCTTTAGAGCCTTTTTTGATTAGAGAGAAAGCTATTTCTAGAACTCCCTCTCAGATTTCCCTTAAGGTCCCTTTAGCCAGACTTGGATTACATGGCCATCCCCCAGCTGCAAAGGAGTTTGGTAAATGAGTATCTGCTACTTCCAGCCTTTAGAGAGGAAGGCAGCCCTACCACTAAGGAAAACACATTGGGAATGGTTCTTGGGCTGGCAATCAGCACTGCCACCTGAGGCAGGAGGTAACCAGACAGGTCTGTCTGCCAACAGAACCTATGCCTTTAACCTCTGCACCATGACATCACCTTTAAGATTCATCCAGCTCTTAAATTACCTTTCTGTCACAAACGCTATTATCTGACCACACTCCCAAACTCACTCTGCACCTTATTCTCTATCATCTGTGTACATGAAGTTCCCTCAACATAAAATTCTGACCCTTCCTTGGCCGGGCGCGGTGGCTCACGCCTGTAATCCCAGCACTTTGGGAGGCCGAGGCGGGTGGATCACGAGGTCAAGAGATCGAGACCATCCTGGTCAACATGGTGAAACCCCGTCTGTACTAAAAATACAAAAAATTAGCTGGGCATGGTGGCACGTGCCTGTAATCCCAGCTACTC
>NW_016108882.1:0-1119 GCF_001604975.1 Cebus imitator | reverse complement strand
TTTAGTAGAGACGGGGTTTCACCATGTTGACCAGGATGGTCTCGATCTCTTGACCTCATGATCCACCCGCCTCGGCCTCCCAAAGTGCTGGGATTACAGGCTTGAGCCACCACGCCCGGCTTAATATAATTTATTTTTATAAAAATATTTGAAAAGATTATTATAAAAGCAATGTATTTGTGGCAAAAATAATTCAAATAACACATAAATATATAGTTTAAAAAGTAAAATCCCCAGATTTCAGGAATGTGGACTAAACTCATACACCCACCTCGGCCTCCCGAAGTGCTGGGATCATAGGTGTGAGCCACCACACCCTGCCAATATAGCCACTTTTGAACACAAGGAAGGACCCTCTCTCTACAGACTGGGCAGCATTCCTCAAGGAAGTGAGGAGATGGGAAACCACAAGTAAGCCAAGGGGCCCCAGCTCCTCACCTCCAGGTGGGACTGGAAGCCCAGGGTGTAGGCAGAGGTGTAGCCCAAGTGGCAAAAGGTAAGCTTGGTCAGCCTCTGAAAAAGGCCCACACCATCAAAAAACAGAAAATCCCAACAAAAGGGGGGATTTGCATCTGAGAAAATTACCAGAATGATGAGGACCTGAAAAGTAGTGACTTTGGATCCTCAGGATGGCTCTCAGTCTTTGCTGCACGCTCAAATCACCTGGGAGCTTAAATAGGAAACAAACACTATTTGGCTCTACTACATTTAACTCTTGATACAAAATGTGTCAGGGTTTATTCCCCCACAAACAATCCTCTAACTCTTTGGACATCAACTAGGTGTACCACAATTTAATTATGACGCTAACTACCTGGAGTTACTCCATAGGCTACAGATTAAGAGCTCGGTCCCACAAAACTGCCCCCAAGCTTCAGATGCCAATTGCAGGTAGTGAGTCCCTAGGCTACCCACACTTCTTTCTAACTTGGCTACATATTAAAGGCTCCCATTTTCTATGATGGCTCACAGAACTCAGGAAAACACTTGTGTTTGTCTGTGTTTGCCACCTTTTTTTTTTTTTTTCTTTTTTTGAGACAGGGTCTTGCTTTGTCTCCCAGGTTAGAGCGAAGTGGCATGGCTACAGCTCACTGCAGCCTTGACCTCCTGGACTTAAGT
>NW_016108881.1:6733-8241 GCF_001604975.1 Cebus imitator | reverse complement strand
ATGACCCAGAGTATAAAATATCCATGAGATCATACTGATATAAAAGACTGAATAAACACATATATTGTGAAGAAAAGATCTCCCATGCAAAAGAATTCCAAAACATTTTTTTGAACATATCCTGTCCAGAAGATGGAGATAACTTCCTCCTTTTAGGGGACGGAGACAAGGCCTGGCCCTATTGCCCAGGCTGGAGTGCAGTGGCAATATCTTGGCTCAATGAAGCCTCTGCCTCCTGGGCTCAAGCCATGCTCCCACCTAGCCTCCTGAGTAGCATTAGTTTGACCGGTATACATTGGATTTAGACAAATCCCTGTTGACCAGGGTTCCTGAAAACTGTTAAGGTCATCAAAATCAAGGAGAGTTAGAAACAGTCACATAGCCAAGAGCCTAAATGGAAGTGATGACTAAATGTATTAAGGTATTTGGGGTGGGATACTGGAATGGAAAGGGACATTAGGTAAAAACGAAGGAAATATGGTCAACTGTGGAGTTTAGTTAATAATAATGTGCCATTATTGGCTCATCCATTGTAACAAATGTGCCATACCATTTTTAAATAAAGGAAAATGTGTGTAAAGCTTATGGGTACTCTCTCTACCATTGGCTTAATTTTTTCTGTAAATCTAAAACTGTTCTAAAAAATAAAGCCTATTAAAAAATTAAACCTGAGAATTTTTAACACTATTTATTTTTAATTTTTTTATTGAGATGCGGTTTCACCATGTTGGCCGGGCTGATCTCGAATTCCTGACCTCAGGTGATCCACCCACCTCAGCCTCCCAAAGTGCTGGGATTACAGGCGTGAGCCACCACGCCCAGCCTCAAAACTATTTTTTATTTACTTAAAATAGCAATGATAAACCATTGCATGATAAGTAACATTCATAAGTTTTTTTTTTTTTGGAAAATTGTATTTATGAACAAATATTTAGAAATATTTTAAAATATCTATTTTTTGGCTAGGCATGGTGGCTCACGCCTGTGACCCCAGGAGTCGGAGGTGGGTGGATCACTTGAGATCAGGAGTTCAGGACCAGCCTGGCCAACATGGTGAAACCCTGTGTCTACTAAAAATACAAAAACTTAGCTGGGCATGGTGGTGGGTGCCTATAATCCCAGCTACTCAGGAGGCTAAGGCAGGAGAATTGCTTGAACCTGGGAGGTGGAGGTTGCAGTGAGATGAGATCATGCCACTGCACTCCAGTCTGGGCAACAGAGTGAGACTCCATTCCCCCCCCAAAAAATCTATTTTTTATTTAAATTTAAAAAAATTCCCGCTGAGGCAGGTGGATCACAAGGTCAAGAGATCGAGACCATCCTGGTCAACATGGTGAAACCCTGTCTCTACTAAAAATACAAAAAATTAGCTGGGCATGGTGGCGCGTGCCTGTAATCCCAACTACTCAGGAGGCTGAGGCAGGAGAATTGCCCGAACCCAGGAGGTGGAGGTTGCGGTGAGCCGAGATCGCGCCATTGCACTCCAGCCTGGGTAACAAGAGCGAAAC
>NW_016108881.1:3562-5133 GCF_001604975.1 Cebus imitator | reverse complement strand
CAAATCAAAACCACATTGAGATACCATCTCACGCCAGTTAGAATGACGATCATTAAAAATCTGGAGACAGCAGATGCTGGAGAGGATGTGGAGAAATAGGAACACTTTTACCCTGTTGGTGGGAGTGTAATTTAGTTCAACCATTGTGGAAGATAGTGTGGCGATTCTTCAAGGACCTAGAAATAGAAATTCCATTTGACCCAGTAATCCCATTACTGGGTATATATCCAAAGGATCATAAATAGTTCTATTATAAGGACACATGCACACGTATGTTCATTGCAGCACTGTTTACAATAGCAAAGACCTAGAACCAACCCAAATGCCCATCGATGATAGACTGGACAGGGAAAATGTGGCACATATACACCATGGGATACTATGCAGTCATCAAAAACGATGAGTTCATGTCCTTTGTAGAGACATGGATGAACCTGGAAACCATCATTCTCAACAAACTGACACAAGAACAGAAAATTAAACACCCCATGTTCTCACTCATAGGCGGGTGTTGAACAATGAGAACACATGGACACAGGGAGGGGAGCATCCCACACTGAGGTCTGTGGAGGGGGGACTAGTGGAGGGACAGTGGGGGGTAGGGAGTTGGGGAGGGATAACATGGGGAGAAATGCCAGATACAGGTGATGGGGATGGAGGCAGCAAACCACATTGCCATGTATGTACATATGCAACAATCCTGCATGTTCTTTACATGTACCCCAGAACCTAAAATGCAAAAATATATATATATTTTTTTCTTTTTTTTTAAGTCATTTTCTGAATAAAGTTGCTAGGTCAGTTCACAGCTCCAATGCACAATTTTTTAAAATTTAAGACTACCATTGTAGTTTAGTGTGCAGCGTTAGTCCTTGCTCTTTATAAAATTCTGAGCATTAAGTACAGATAGTTTTTGTATTTTCTGTGACAAAATGAGCATATAAAGAGCAATTGCTTCATCAAGGATAGTCTTAAGTTCACTGGCTTTTCATTTTTACTGTAAGGGTGTGGCAGTGAAGAATACAATGAATATCAGTACAGTTTGGTACCACTGCCTTCATGCTAAGGGACTGACTATTTCACCCATCATTGCTTTTGCACATCAGTTCCAATGTCAGTATGTTTTGTAATATCTTTCTATGGCACAGTTCCCGGCTCACTGCAGCCACAACCTCCTAGGCGCAAGTGAATCTCCCACCTCAGCTTCCTGAGTAGCTGGTTCTATAGGCACACACTACCACACCTGGCTAATTTTTTTTCTATTTTTTGTAGAGATGGGATCTCACCATATTGCCTTGGGTGGCTTTGAGCTCCTGGGCCCAAGCCATCCACCTGCCTTGGCCTCCCAAAATGCTGAGTACAGGCGTGAGCCACCATGCCTGACCATATCTTTCTGTTATAACTTCATTGATCATGATTTATTGTGTTCAGTTATCTTTTGATATTTAATTTTTAAAGAAAGCAGGTAACATTCATAGACAAGTCAAGAAGCATTAAATGAAATATTGTGATTTATTATGAACACAGCTGCAAATCATAAACAATGAGTATAGAACTCAAGCAGAATACGT
>NW_016108881.1:0-1270 GCF_001604975.1 Cebus imitator | reverse complement strand
TGAGATGGAGTTTCGCCCTTGTTACCCAGGCTGGAGTGCAATGGTGCCATCTTGGTTTACCGCAACCTCCGCCTCTTGGGTTCAGGCAATTCTCCTGCCTCAGCCTCCTGAGCAGCTGGGATTACAGGCATGCGCCACCATGCCCAGCTAATTTTTTGTATTTTTAGTAGAGACAGAGTTTCACCATGTTAGCCAGGCTGGTCTAAAACTCCTGGGCTCAGGCCAGGCACGGTGGCTCATGCCTGCAATCCCAGCACTTTGGGAGGCCGAGGTGGGCGGATCATGAAGTCAAGAGTTTGAGACCAGCCTTACCAATATGGTGAAACCACGTCTCTAGAAAAAATAAAATAAAAAACTCCTGGGCTCAAGGGATCTACCCGCCTTGGCCTCCCAAAGTGCTGGATTTACAGGCATGAGCCACCGAGCCTGGGGAGATTGTTTCATTCTTAAGCAATTGGAATCACAGTTTCATATATTTGGTATAATTATAAGTTGGTCTCATCTAGTTGTCAATGTAGAATGATGAGAATTTGAATTTGAATGATGAGAATATTTATCCTGATTCGATACTAGCTATTAATAGCAGTCTCTGGTCTCCTATCTTTGTTTTTCCAGCTCCCAGCATTTGGACTGGGTCAATCAGTAGTGACAAAGTTTATGGATTGTGTAGCTGATGTCTCTGCCCCACCATGTGGTGGAGCTTGGAATTAAGTTTGCTTTACTATACTGCAGAAGCTGGATAGGCTGATTAAAAACAAGCACAAGGAATATAATGCGGGTAAATGGGAGTAAAACCTGGAATTCTAACTGCTTCCTTATATCTACTTTATTCCAAACAAAGATGATATTAAAATTTTTATAAATACAAATTTTAATATTTCCTTCCTGTCCCCCAGGATACAGTCCTTGAATATATTCCTCCCACTTTAGAGACACTGACCTAGAGAAATTCTCACATATATGCCTGAAGAGAAGGTGCATACAACAGTGTTCATGGCCAGATGCGGTGGCTCACGCCTGTAATCCCAGCACTTTGGGAGGTCGAGGTGGACAGATCATCTGAGGTCAGGAGTTCAAGACCAGCCTGACCAACATGGTGAAACCCTGTCTCTACTAAAAATACAACATTAGCTGGGCGTGGTGAGGAGCACCTTAATCCCAGCTACTCAGGAGGCGGAGGCAGGAGAACTGCTTGAACACAGGAAGCGAAGGTTGCAGTGAGCCAGAATGGCGCCATTGCACTCTAGCCTAGGCGACAAGAGGGAAACTC
>NW_016108880.1:6879-8247 GCF_001604975.1 Cebus imitator | reverse complement strand
CAACACTTTAGAATTTGGGTCTGTCCAGTATAGAGAAGAAAATTTTTAAATTTATCTTGGTGGATAAGTATTCAACTGCAAGGTTTGTTTTAAAACAGAATGCATTTGTTATTTCCCTTGAGGCCATTTTATTGTTCCTTTTCAATTTTTTTTACTATGAATTGTAAGCCTTTATCTTTACATTAAAGTTCTGTGGGATTCCTGTTCCAAATACAGCTGACCCTTGAACAACACAGGTTTGATTAGTGCAGGTCCGTTTATATGCAGAGTTTTTTCAAAAATACCTTGGGAAATTTTTTGAAACTTTCAATAAATTGAAAGGACTTGCAGATGAACCACACAACCTAGAAATATTTTTAAAAATTAGGTATGTTATGAATGGATGAAATATATGTATATAATAGTCTATCTTATCATATACTATTGTAAAATATACAAAAATCAATTTTAAAAAATTTATCAAAACTTTCACACACAAACACAGGTATACATGACACCATTCACAATTGGGAGAAAGTAAACACATGTAAAGACACAGTATTAAATCATAAATGCTTAAAGTTAGCTGTAGTACACAATGTACTACTACAATAATTTCATAGCCACCTCCTGTTGCTATGGCAGTGAGCTCAAGTGTGGCGAGTATCCACTTTAAACATCTTGTGATGTTAATCTCCATGTAAACATAATCTCTCACGGTTCTTGTGCATTCTTTATGTTTAGTGCAATAACATAAACCTTGAATAACACCATGTGACCCAAATACAATGTCACTAGTGATGCTAGAAGTATTCTCAAGAAGCAAAGTCATTATATTACTAGAAAAGTGGAATTGCTTTGATATATACCACAGATTGGAGTGTGCAGCAGCAGTTATCTGTCATTTCTGTCAGATGATTCACCTTGTAAACAGATACTGTACACTTACACTATAGACAAATACAGTACAGTGTTGTACATACATTTCCTCTTAAAATTTCAATAACATTTTCTTTAGCTTACTCTATTAAGGTAAGAATACAGCATATGATAGATAGATATATATATATATATATATATATGTATACATATATATATGTATATATACAGAATATGTGTTAATCAACTGTTTATGTTATTGGTAAGGCTTCTTGTCAATAGTAGGCTATTTATTAGTAGGTAGGCTTTGGGGAGTCAAAAGTTACATGTGGGTTTTTGACTGCACAGGGGATCAGCACACCTAACCCCTGCATTCTTCAAGAATCAACTGTATTTGCCTTAGCACCTTTATAGTTTATGAGGCATATCGGTTTTGACTTCTCATTACTATACATAGTAGGAAATGTTGTTGAGTCTATTTTGAATCATAAATATGCCTATAATAGTAAG
>NW_016108880.1:2845-4969 GCF_001604975.1 Cebus imitator | reverse complement strand
AGAAGGAGAAGTAGAGGTGGAAAGAACATGGCCTTGGAGTCAAACCTGGCACTGAATTCCAGCCCAGCTTCTTACATGCTGTGTGACTGTCAGCAAATTATCTAACACTCTGTGTGCTGTGTTCCTGCATATTTAGAACAAGATGGTCCTATTAGAGATTTACAGATAGGAGAATTTGAGGTAACACATGTAAGGCCTGTTGAAGGTACTCGGAATAATTGCTATTACATGGCAGAGAATGGATTTTTCATTCCCTTTCATTCTCTGCATTCTAAATATGGAAATTATTCTGATGGGAGGGATGTGCAGAGGGAGTGACTGCCTTAGAAAGAGTATTAGTCAGGAATGTCTTCTCTTTATAACCTCTGTTTTCCCTTCCATGTGCAGATATAAGCAATAATACGATTATAGCAGAAGTGTTCACTCCTGTGACATACTTTTAACCTTTCTCAGCTGTCGGTGGGAACAAATGAGAACGGTAGTTGTTGCACTAATTCTGCTCTTCAGACAAGTGGCTGACATCTGCTTCACTGGGTTTTAGTTTTTACTGGTGTTGGTACCTTTGTGTGTCATACCAGAGTATTTCAAAACTTCAATTGCTTCTGCTTTGCAGGATAATATGACTCCAAAAGGACTCCCTCCTTTCCCAGGAGTCCCTCTTATGAGCACCCCCATGGGAGGCCCTGTACCACCACCTATTCGATATGGACAACTGCCTCAGTTCTGTGGACCTTTTGGGCCTCGGCCAATTCCTCCACCCTTTGGTAAGATGATCTGAACAGTAGTAATTAACTTGTAAAGCATAGTCATCTTCTTTGTCTATCCCTTTCTAAAACAACTGCAATTGCAGGTCTTTGCAATGCAGCAATGAAGCTGACTGAGTTCATAGTAACTTCTCCCCAAGTTTCTTAAGACACAAAGGGTGCTGCATTATTTCCTGTGATTAGATGGACGATCATTGTCTTTAATAGAACAAGGAAAGGGACTATTTATAGAAAGCCAGAAATATTCAACACATGTTTTTGAACATCTCTGGCTGTGTACTAGGTTCTGCAATGGATAGCAAGGTAGATAAAACACATCCCCTAATTAAGATGTGCTGTAGGGAACATATATACACAATCTACCACATAAAGCTTCTAATCACTCATAACAGAGGCATAAGCAGTGGGTCACAGAATGTTAGAGAGGTAAAGGTAAAACCCTCAACCCTTAGTTTGGGGAATACAAAGGAGGGATATATGAAAGAGAAGGTAGAATTTAACTGCTATCTAATGAATGCTGCTGATTTAATTAGATGAAGCTGGAAGACCTTTTCCAACAGGGCAAGCACCTTGATTTTTATGGCATATATTAGGCACTTGTTGAGCTACTACATAAATTTTTAACATGCAGTAGTAAACAATGGAATTTATCAAAATGTTTGTTGTAATGAAGCCATATTTAGTCTGTCTTCTCGTTATGGTATATAGTATTTTCAAGTACAAATGTATCTCAAGATAAAGATGGCAGGCCAGGCACAGTGGCTCATGCCTGTAATTCCAGCACTTTGGGAGGCTGAGGCAGGTCGACCCCTTTAGCCTAGGAGTTTGAGACTAGCCTGGGCAACATGGTGAAACCATGTCTTTAAAAACAACAACAACAACAAAAATTAGCTGGGTGTGGTGGTTTGCACCTGCTGTCCCAGCTACTCGGGGTCTCGGGGGGAGGATCGATTGAGCCCAGGAGATTGAGGCTGCAGTGAGCCATGATCACTTCACTCCACTCCAGCCTGGCTGACAGGCAAGACCCTGCCTCCAACCAAAAAAAAAGTATGACTGATTATATTAACATACCTGGCATCATCTTAATTTAACTATGTTCCTAGGAATTTACTCGACATAATTTTTGTTTTCCAGGCCCTGGTATGTGTCCACCACTAGGCTTAAGAGAATTTTCAGCAGGAAAACGGGACCTGCCACTCCACCCTCAGGAATTTTTACCAGGACATGCACCATTTGACCTTTAGGTCCTCTGGGCCCAAGAGAGTACTTTATTCCTGTTACCCGATTACCACCCCCAACCCATGTTCCCCAGGATTACCCACCACCACCTGCCACAAGAGACTTACTGCCACCAGGCTCT
>NW_016108880.1:0-772 GCF_001604975.1 Cebus imitator | reverse complement strand
AAATGTAGATTATGCCATCTAGGAAGGTAAGTAGGAAAGGTAAATTAAATCCATTTTTAAAATTCAATATTGGAGTATTTTTCCCCTCTAAAGTCTTTTTTGGTGATTTTTCTATATCTGATATCATTGAGGAATTGGTAAACTGTAAAGATTCCAGTGTAGCTTATCTGAGAAGTTGTGAACCAGTCCATAATTGCTTCCTCTCACATCCATCTAATTGCAGCATTTCTACAGCAAAGCCCAAGCAGGGTGCCAATATGCAGATGGTACAGGGAGTATCATCCCTCAGTCAAATAACATCTCCTTCTCTAAAGTTTCATCTCTTTCAGAAGTCATTGCCAACTAATTGTGTCTTGATGTAGTTGCTAAAATTGACTTATTTCTGAAGCAGCAATATTCAGCCTAAAAACATTTCTACTCTAGTTGTAGTTATATCATCAGTGGCTGATTTTTTTCATTGGAAAGTAAATTTAAATAATTTGTGAGATATGGTATATTCTGTGTCAACTTCAAGACAAACCCTCATTTTTTGTTACATTCAGGGCTGAATTAAAGTTAAGCTAATCACACAGTGTTAAGTTTAAGCTTCTTTAATGTTGATGAAAGGTATTTGTAGTTCAGATAAACCATAATTATGTGAAGGATAGCAGATGCTTCATATAAATTGTCACTTTGATTCACATATCTTATGGTTTATGAGAAAAGAGACAAAATAATACATTGTTTTTGCTACATTTTAATGGGTTTTTTAAAGGGACTGTTTTTTAAGCCT
>NW_016108879.1:7213-8252 GCF_001604975.1 Cebus imitator | reverse complement strand
GGCTCTTATTAAAAACATTTTTTAAAAAGAGAGAAAAAAGGCTGGGTGTGGTGGCTTACACCTATGATCCCAGGATTTAAAAAAAAAAAAATTTTTTTTAATGTTAGTTCATGTCTTTAATTAACTAATACACACTTATCTTCTGGTTTGTTGAAGCAGTAAGTCAGACCACATTTGTCACAATAATGTCTGTTAAAGTGGTTTGTCATAAACACTCCAACACCACATTCATCAGAAGGGTACTCTTGACAAAGGAGACTAATTTTGACATTCTCATCCACTTTATATTTCAGGACAGCCAGCTGAATCTTCTTTCTTTCATGCTTATTCTTCTTGGGAGTGGTGTAAGACTTCTTCCTCTTCTTACCACCACCAGGAAGTCTCAACACAAGATGAAGAGTAGACTCCTTTTGAATGTTGTAGTCAGACAAAGTATGTCTACCTTCCAGTTGCCTGCCAGCAAAGATCAGTCTTTGCTGATCAGGAGGAAGTTCTTCCTTATCCTGGATCTCAGCCTTTACACCTTCTGTCATATCCAAGGGTTCTTGAGAGTGATGGTCTTCCCTGTAAGAGTTTTTACAAAAATGTGCTTTTGCAGATGGCAGATCTTTAATTTGTGTGTGGGGGAGTGGGCGTGGGGGTGCGAGACAGAGCCTTACTCTGTCACCCAGTACAGTGGTGTGATCTCAGCTCATTGCAACTTCTGTCTCCTGGGCTCATATGATTCTCCTGCCTCAGCCTCCTGAGTAGCTGGGATTACAGGCACCTGCCACCACGCCCGGCTAATTTTTGTATTTTTAGTAGAGACAGGGTTTCACCATGTTGGCCAGGCTGGTCTTAAACTCCTGACCTCAGGTGATCTGCCCACTTTAGCCTCCCAAAGTGCTGGGTTTACAGGTGTGAGTCACCACAACCGGCCAAAACATTTTTAATTTTTTTGCGACGGTCTTGCACTGTCGCCCAGACTGGTGTGCAGTGGTATGATTTCGGTTCACCATGTTGGCCAGGATGGTCTCGATCTCCTGACCTCGTGATCTGC
>NW_016108879.1:3115-5568 GCF_001604975.1 Cebus imitator | reverse complement strand
CAGCCTCCGCCTCCTGGGTTCAGGCAATTCTCCTGCCTCAGCCTCCTCAGTAGCTGGGATTACAGGCACGCGCCACCATGCCCAGCTAATTTTTTATATTTTTAGTAGAGACGGGGTTTCACCATGTTGACCAGGATGGTCTCGATCTCTTGACCTCGTGATCCACCCGCCTCGGCCTCCCAAAGTGCTGGGATTACAGGCAAAGTAGGATTTTTATATTCTCAGTGAAATGTTTTCTGAACACTTTTGTCTAAACTGTGGTATATTACCTTTCTGTGCTTTGATAAATAAACTCTTATGTTGACAAAACAATTAACTATCATTAAGAAAAAAAAAGAACCAATTCTAATGCTTTCCTCTTGATGGGAATATTGACTTTTATTAATTGTTCAGATTTCAAAGCAGATTGTTATGTACATCTCATTTCAATTTATGACCTACCACTGAGCACGATTAGGTATTATAGGAAAACTTTAGCAGTTTGAGAACTCAAATTTTTATCTCCAGTAATCTAGCATAATATAATTTGCACAAGTTATTCTTTCTTGTTTCTATAGTTTTCTTTATAGAATGGCAAAGACTGAAATTCTGTAAAATATTAAACTGTGGTCTTTCTTTTCCCCCAGGTTCTTTTAGAGCAAGATATATTTCACCGTTCCTTGATGGCTTGTTGTTTGGAAATTGTGCTCTTTGCCTATAGCTCACCTCGTACTTTTCCTTGGATTATTGAAATTCTCAACTTGCAACCATTTTACTTTTATAAGGTGAGATGAAAACAAAGTTCTGTTACAGAAACATTGTATTTATCTTAGTGTTGAAGAAAAACACTGTTGTGACATCTGCAAAATGTTTCCAAATGTGTTCTGAAAATATATATTCCTGGCTGGGTATGGTGGCTCACACCTGTAATCCTAGCATTTTGGGAGGCTGAGGCATGAGGATCACTGAGGTCAGGAGTTCAAGACCAGCCTGGTCAACATGGTGAAACTCGTCTCTACTAAAATACAAAAAAATTAGCTGCACGTGGTTGCAGGTGCCTGTAATCTCAGCTACTCGGGAGGCTGAGGCAGGAGAATTGCTTGAACCTGGGAGGTGGAGGTTTGCAGTGAGTGGAGACCACGCCATTGACTCCAGCCTGGGCGACAAGAGCAAAATTTCATCTCAAAGAAAAGAAAATAAATATTCCTTTTGGATGAAATCAAGAACACAAGAGAGTGTTGAGCATGCAGTGGCTCACACCTGTAATCCCAGCACTTTGGGAAACTGAGGCTGGAGGATGGCTTGAGTCCAGGAGTTTGAGGTTACAGTGAGCTATGATTGTGCCACCACACTCCAGCCTGTGTACCTGAGCAAGACCCTGTTTCAAATAAAAAAAGAGAGACAGTAGTGAGAGTGTCAGTAAATTAAGTCAGTTTTATAGCTTCAGTTCCTTTTTTATTATGGACTTCAAAATGTGACCTGAAACTAGTACTTTTAACTTCAAATTTTCCATATTTATGAATGAATCTCACGTACCTTTGTTTTTATTGCTAGAACTATTTTTATTAACCTTTTCAAAATAAAACAGAGGTCACAGCTATTGAACTACATCACCGTCAGTAGCATGTAGTCATCATAGTCAATAACGTTTAATGTTACTTAGTATCTGAATTGAAGACTAATGCTACTGTTATGCTTCTTGATATGATTTAGTTAATAATAGGCATCTAGGCTACTTTTCAAACTACTGATGATAGAGAAATTGGTTTCAAGAGTTAAATTTTTATATCTAAAGTATGCCTGAGTTAAAGTTGTAGAAAATGCAGATCTTTGGAAAGCTTATCTGTGTGTATTGTTGAGTGTGATTAAAGTATTTTTAGGTTTCTTAGGGAGAAGTGATTTTATATACTTAATTTAATGTTAATGTATATATTTAACTTTTGCCATTAGGAAAAATTTAGTTTTGCCTAATGGCAAAAGTTATTTGTGGCATAGTAATTTGTTTTTATTTGTAACATCCTTATTTTATTCAAGAAGCCAATTGCCTTTATTTTTTTAAACCACATAAATGATATGTGCTCATTGAAGAAAATCATAAAATAAATGTGAATATTAAAGTCCTACATCATAATCTAATTATTAACAATTATATTACAGTTGGTATTTCTGTGTATATAAACTTTATTCTAGATATTTCCCTTATTAAAATAGAATTGCACTGTATATAAGCAAAGTCACTTTAAATAGTTTTTTCATTCTGTTATTTTGAGTGAGTGACATAAATAGTCTGGAAAGGAGCAGTACATTCAAAATAGAACTAGACTTGGAACCCAGGACCTGACTTCTCCCACTGTTGGGCTGTTGACCAGTTTCCACCTGTCATTGCCTCAGTTTTTCATTTATAAAATAAAACGTGAAAAACAGAAATGTATGTGAAAATATTTTAAAGACCCTAAAAGCTCCTTTGTAAATTA
>NW_016108879.1:0-1346 GCF_001604975.1 Cebus imitator | reverse complement strand
GGGTCTCACTCTGTCACCCAGGCTGGAGTGCAGTGGTGCCATCACGGCTCACTGCAGCCTTGACCTATGAGGCACAAGTGATCTCCACCTCTCAGCTTCCTACACCACCACACCTGACTAACTTTTGTGGCTTTGTAGAAATGGGATCTCCCTATGTTGTCAAGGCTAGTTTTGAATTCCTAGGCTCAAGCGATCCTCCTACCTCAGTTTCCCAAAGTGCTGAGATTACAGGCATGAGTCACTGTACATAACCCGCTTTGGCTATTATGAATGATGCTGCTATGAACATTCAGGCACAAGTTTTTGTGTAAACATATATTTTCATTTTTCTTGGAGTGGAATTGCAGGTTCATATGGTAACTCTGTTTAAGCTTTTGGGAAAGTGTCTGACTGTTTTTTAAAGTGACTGCACCATTTTATTGTTCCCAGCGACAGTGTAGAAAGATTCCAAATTTCTTCATATCCTTGCTAATGCTTGTTATTATCTGCCTTTTTAATTCTAGCCATTCTAGTAGGTGTGAAGTAATATCTCATTGTGGTTTTGGTTTGCATTTCCCTGGTGACTAATGATGATCGACATCTTTTTATGTGCTTATAAGCTGTTTGCGTGTCTTTGGAGAAATGTTCATTCAGTTCTTTTGCCCATTTTTTAATTGTCTTTTTATTATTGAGTTATAAAAGTTTTTCATATATTCTAGATACAAATCCCTTGTCAGATAAATGATTTGCAAAACTTTTCTCCCATTTTCTAGGTTGTCTTTTCACTTTCTTGATGGTGTCTTTGGAATGCAAAAAGTTTTAATTTTGATGGTGTCCAGTTTAGATATTTTTTCTTTTGCTTGTGCTTTTTAGCATCATGTCTAAGAAACTATTAAACTTATTAAAAAATTTTCTAATGTCTGTGTAAAGATTGAACACTTTTCATTTGTGGTATTTAAATTCAACGAAAAATAGAGGCCAGGCTCGGTGGCTCACGCCTGTAATCTCAGCACTTTGAGAGGCCAAGACTGGTGGATTGCCTAAGGTCAGGAGTACAAGATCAGACTGGCCAACATGGTGAAACCCCTTCTCTATTAAAAATACAAAAAATTAGCCGGGTTTGATGGCACATGCCTGTAATCCCACCTACTTGGTAGGCTGAGGCAGGAGAATTGCTTGAACCCGGGAGGCAGAGATTGCAGTGAGCTGAGATTGCACCACCGCACTTCAGCCTGAGCAACAGAGCGAGACTCTGCCTTAAAAATAAATAAGGGCCGGGCGCGGTGGCTCAAGCCTGTAATCCCAGCACTTTGGGAGGCCGAGGCGGGTGGATCACGAGGTCAAGAGATCGAGACCATCCTGGTCAA
>NW_016108878.1:7036-8277 GCF_001604975.1 Cebus imitator | reverse complement strand
AAAAAAAAAAAAAGAAGGCTCTCCAGTATTCACAAGAGCCAAAAGGCAGAAACAGCCCAAATGCCCATCGAAGATGGATAAATATGGTCCATCCATCTGATGGACTATGATTCAGCCATGAAAAGGAACGAAGCACTGATCCCTGCTACAATGTGGATGAATTCCGAAAACATGACGCTGAGTGAAAGAAGCCAGACACGAAAGGCCACACGGTGTGTAATTCCCTTGATCTGAAATGTCCAGAACAGCCAAATCCCTAGACACAGGAAGCAGAAGAGTGGCTGCCAGGGGCTGGGGGAGGAGAGTGGGGAGCGACTGCTGATGGGGACAGGGTCTCCTTTTCGGGGGACAGAATGTTCTGGAATTAGATAGAAATGATGGTTGCACAACACAGTGTCCTTCATGACGTATAATTATGTACTTCAAAATCATTAATTTGGGCAGGTACAGTGTCCCAGGCTTCAGCCAGGGAGGCGGAGGCTACATGCAGTGAGCTGAGATTGTGCCCCTGCGCTGCAGCCTGGGCGACGGGGCCAGGCCTTGTCTGACCATCACACCCGGCTAATTTTTATATTGTCAGTAGAGACGAGGTTTCACCATGTTGGCCAGGCTGGTCTCGATCTCCTGATCTTGTGATCTGCCCACCTCAGCCTCCCAAAGTGCTGGGATCACAGGCGTGAGCCACCGCGCCTGGCCAAAAGTAAAGTTTTTTTTTTTTTTTAAGTACAATTTCCATTTTATTTTTCTCCAGAGAATAGTTGTCTTCAGTCTTTTAAGGACTCAGCTTGTTACATGGGTTTTGGTGGGGGTCGTGGGGCTGCACCCACAGGTCTAAATCGGGGTGGGGGTGTTTGGTGCTTGCGGGCTTCACGAGATCGATGCCTGACTACTTTGCTGTGAATTGCACAACTCACACAGTGACATAGCTTCACACACAGCTTGGGAAGCACATAGGCTTCAGAAATGTCCCTGACCGCTGTGGCCTCCACGATGTTTCAAACGACAAATTTCTTTGTTTTGCCTTTTTTAAGTCTTTTGTTCTTTTTTTTTTTTGAGACGCCCAGGCTGGAGTGCAGTGCCGTGATCTCAGCTCACTACAACCTCCACTTCCTGGGTTCAAGGGATTCTCCTGCCTCAGCCTGCCAAGTAGCTGGGACTACAGGTGCATGCCGCTGGACCTGGCTAATTTTTGTATTGTTAGTAGAATTGGGGTTTCACCATGTTGACCAGGATGGTCTCGA
>NW_016108878.1:3737-5250 GCF_001604975.1 Cebus imitator | reverse complement strand
CCAGCCTGGGTAACATGAGTGAAACTCCGTCTCAAAAAAAAAAAAAAATAAGAAGAAGAAATAAAAAATTTAAAAAATTAATAAAAATAAACAGGGAGGCCAGGTGCGGTGGCTCATACCTGTAATCCCAGCACTTTGAAAGACCGAGGCAGGCAGATCGCAAGGTCAGGAGTTCAAGATCAGCCTGACCAACATAGTGAAACCCCATCTCTACTAAAAATAAAATTAGCTGGGTGTGGTGGCGAATGCCTGTAATCCCAGTTACTCGGGAGTCTGAGGCAGGAGGATCGCTTGAACCCAGGAGGTGGAGGTTGCAGTGAGCCAGGATCACGCCACTGCACTCCAGCCTGGGCGACAGAGCAAGACTCCGTCTCGAGAGAAAAAAATATTAGCCAGACACGGTGGCACATGCCTGCAGTCCCAGCTACTTGGGAGGCTGAGGCAGGAGGATCACTGGAGTCCGGGAGGTCGAGGCTGCAGTGAGCTATGATGGCGCCACTCCACTCCAGCCTGGGCAACAGAGCAAGACCCCATCTCAAAACAAAAAAAGTTTTTCACCAAAGTGATGGGGAAACTTAAGTTCTGTCTACACTGTTTGATGTAAATTATCCCTCAATTTTAAGCAGGGTAACGGCGGGAAGCCGCCTGCCGTACAGGGTATCTGGCACTAGATAGAAGTGCAGGGCTGATAATCTGGCTGAAGCCTTAGCCTCTGAATACGTTCTGTTCCAACAGGGCTGGACGGTTCTTCTCCGGGAGAAGGGGGGCAGGGCACCCCAAGTCCCACATCACTTTGCCGGGAGCACAGCCGGCCTTGCACACCACCCGAGGATACACCGTGAAAGGACGGGGCTCGGGCAGACGCCCCATTGTCTAGCCCCCAACTACCTGACAGGACCCCGCCGCGCAGCCGCGTCTGACCGATTCCCCTGACCCCATGACAAAGACCCTCTTTGTTCCCTGGTAATATCCTTAGCAGGTCTGTCTAGACTCACTGTGGCAGCAATTGTCCCATGATGTCACCAAGCTCAGTGACCCGGGTCCTCCTCACCCAGCTCGGGAGGAGACGCCCCAGATGGCCCCGAGACCCGGGGCTCCCCGGCTTAACGCCCACCTGCGCCTCCTCAGAAGACAGAGAAGCAGCCAGTGCCCCAGTCCACCCTGAGAGGCGGGGGAGATGGGACACACGAGACACGTGGGTCCTCCTGCTTGGGGTGCTGGGGGCAGCCACCATCCCAGGAAAGACAAACGGGGGTTCCCGTCTGTACCCCAACTCTCCTCCCACCTCCTGAACGCTGCAGGTGGGAAACAGTCTGGTCTATGTTGTGGCATGACTTCACTCAGGGCACAAAGAGAAAAGATCTGGAGAGACAGAGACAGGCCGGGCGCGGTGGCTGATGCCTATAATCCCAGCACTTCGGGAGGCCGAGGCAGGTGGATCACCTGAGGTCGGGAGTTCGAGACCAGCCTGATGGCAAAACCCCATCTCTACTAAAAATACAAAAATTAGCTG
>NW_016108878.1:0-1312 GCF_001604975.1 Cebus imitator | reverse complement strand
GGAAACTTGCAGGTCTGGGAAGAGGAGAACCAAGGAGAAGGGCTATTTCCTCTTGGACCACAGGATAAAAACCTGCCATCCTTCACCATCCGAGAAACCCCGAAGCTCAGAGGGATTTCCAAAGATTGTTTAATTGATTTTTCTTCTATTTAGATGCAGATCATAGTGTCTGGGGCCCAGGAATTCAGACACCCGCTTTGTGTCCACTCAGCCCCGTGAAGGCTCCTGTCTGAAATTCGCACAAAGCCTGACACACAAGTCCTCAGAAACACGCTGTTTCTTTTTGTCTGGCTCTCCGGGGAGCGGGTGAGCAGGCAGGGCCTCGGACACGCTCCCATCTACAGGGTCCCGGGACCCCGTCCCTCTGTCCCGTTCACAAAGTGGGCAGAAAAGGGGAAAAAAAAAAAGAAAGTAAAATGAAAACAGCCAAAACTTTGAGGTCTGAAGCTGGGGAGTGAAGGGGTGATTTAAAAATGGGGGGTACAGCTGGGGACTGTCACGCTGAGGTTTCAACTTAGACTTTGCTCCAAATCTAGGACTCTGGAGTGGGAACAGAGGTTACTGTCAGTCAGGCAGCAAACGCGCTAGCGTGAACGGTTAGGCTCTGCTTTCTGCTGTTCTGATTCCTATAAGAAGACATTTCCCTCTTTCCCTCTGCGCATTGCTTCCCAGCCTGTCCCTACGAAACACTCCATCTGGAAAAGAAACGAGAAAGGCTCTGCAGACTGGCGTCTTGTTCAGGGCACCAGGAATGACAGCCCCCTCGGCCCCTAATATGCCATCTTTTCTTCCCCCAGCTGCTGGGAGGTGACATCGAGGTTCACTGTACCCCCTCCTACAAGGTCAAGACACATCCCCCTGCCACCCCACCCCACATATCCCTGCCAGGTCCTTCCTAAACCATGAATCATCTGCTAAAACATACCAGAGAATTCTCACGTTGGCTGTTCAGAAACCAACCTAAGTCACGGTTTGACTCTACGTCAATGGAAAAGATTTTTGTTAAAAAGGAGAGTGACGCTGGCCGGGTGAGGTAGCTCATGCCTATAATCCCAGCACTTTGGGAAGCTGAGCAGGTGGATCACGAGGTCAGGGGCTCAAGACCAGCCTGGCCAACAGGGTGAAACCCCGTCTCTACTAGAAATACAAAAATTAGCCGGGCATGGTGGCGGGCACCTGTAATCCCAGCTACTCGGAAGGCTGAGGCAGGGAGAATTGCTTTAACCCAGGAGGCGGAGGTTGTAGTGAGCTGAGATCGTGCCACTGCACTCTAGAGCCTGGGTGACAGAGTGAGACTCTGTCTCGGAAAAAA
>NW_016108877.1:7118-8281 GCF_001604975.1 Cebus imitator | reverse complement strand
GTGGTGGCACATGTCTGTAATCCCAGCTACTCAGGATGCTGAGGCGGAAGAATTGCTTAAACCCAGGAGGCAGAGGTTGCAGTGAGCTGAGATGACATCACTACTTGCACTCCAACCTGGGTGACAGAGCAAGATCCTACCTCAAAAAAAAAAAAAAAAAAATTAACATTAGTGACATAAGTGAAGATAAAACAGATTCTTAGGTGAGCAGTTAGGTGACACTAGCAGGCTAAGGAGGACCAGGCCTGATGGGGAGTGAGGAGACAAGGAAAAGAAGCACTGACCAATAGACCCTTTGCCCTCATGCCAGAATAGCTATGCTGGCAGAGATAATGGCTCTAAGACACTTTAGCTGGGAAGTTGCTGTCCCCAGGGCTGGACACTGTGGGCTTCTCAGACAAAACACAGTACATCTCACATACACTCTAAGTTTTACATCTCTATGAGAAAGAAAAAAAAGAAATCCCCACATGTAGCTTTTTCATCTCAAAAAGCAAGTTCTAGCAATCTTAGAAATGCATGCAGTTTCTCACCGCACAATTAACAGTAAAAACTCTCTTCTGCTTAGGACACTTGTTAGCTTTAAAGAGAAAGTAATATTATGAGGCTTTCAGCTGCTGAACCAACTGTCTTGAAAACCACAACTGTATCCTTTGGAAAGTTCAGATTTTAATACAGCATGAGAAAAACACAACCATCTGCAGCAGGAAAGACAAAACCAAGCTTTGAAGAGTAGCTAATATGAAAGTTGATGATACCATGCTATTTAAAAATTTTTTAAATTGTTTAAAGCAGCTTGGCAATATGTATAAAAATTAAAAAATAAAAAATAAAAACTGGTAAAATATTCAAGTTATATACATAACAATGTACCAAAACTGTCTTGGGTAGAAAAATTTAGAAACTACCTAAATGCCTATAATAAAGGAATAGTCAAAGAAATTATGGCACATCCAGGCTGGGCATGGTGGCTCATGCCTGTAATCCCAGCACTTTGGGAGGCTGAGATGGGCGGATCAACTGAGGTCAGGAGTTCAAGACTAGCCTGGCCAACATAGTGAAACCCCATGTCTCTACTAAAAATACAAAAATTCGCCGGGCACGGTCATGGGCACCTGTAATTCCAGCTACTTGGGAGGCCGAGGCAAGAGAATTGCTTGAAA
>NW_016108877.1:3882-5813 GCF_001604975.1 Cebus imitator | reverse complement strand
CAATGAAAAACTTGCACAATTATATACCCTCTGCCTCCCCTTCAAGAGGGGCACCATCAAAAAAGCAAAATACAGAACCAGCTACTAAAGAGTAGAGAATATGGTAGATGCTCTCAAATGACAGCACTTGCTCTTTCCAACCATATTTTGGTTGGTACCCAGGCTTGGGAATCTGACAACGTGAATTCGGTTCTAAGCTCTATCACCGAGCAGTAGTTATCTTATCTGGCACAGCATTTCCCTTTGGAAAATGATTATTTCAGTGGTTCGTTTACAACAAATGACTTTTGGGTGTTAAGAAGCTGATAACTCAAAGAAGAGTTAGTGTAAATTCTGTTATGAAGGGCACAAATTAAAGATTAAAGCAGAAACTGTTCCACGAAAGGTCCAGAAAAGGCTCACCAATAGAAGAAAAAACTGTAAGGCACTGTGGTTAATGTCAGCGCCCTGAAGACAACGCCAGTGCAGGAGCTCAAGGAGATAGGAAGAAACTGAAAGCAGTGCTGAGACAGGAAGGAAAAGCTGATTGTATGCAGAGTATGTTATTCTGCATACATTCTGCTCACAGGCAGTATGCAGCTCTTTTGTGGTTGAGATAGGAACTGGCATACAAGTACAAAGCTACTTACATTTCTCACACAGATTTTGAATTTTACAAAATCCTGGAAGCTAAGTGGGTAAAACTTACCTTAAAAGGGTGACTAGCCAGGTTATTTTCAGGGCAGAGCAACAAGAAGGGATGAACCTTGTCCAAAGAACTTTGTCCCACAGGCTTCTGAGACTATTAAAAGCTACAATCTTCTCACTTTGAGAAGTTCACTGAGCCTGCCTTCTGAACACATAATCACAGCTCAGGGAATCTGACAGTGTAAATCTAAGGCTGACTGCACTGGTGGCAACAAATGTTTCTGTAATCTCACCAACGGCCAATTACAAAAGGGGGTGTGCCACAGTGAAAGCAAAGAACAGTAACACAATTCTATGAAAAAGAGAATCCCAATGACTCAGGTTTTATTTTCCAAACACTTAGGAAAGGAATAAATCAAATGTGCTGTAAATGTTTCTAAATCTAGACACTGTGGGCCACTCTGTACACTGCAAGCAGTATTTAAACAGCTATGAAAACAAAGCATGCCAGTAAATAAAAACAGATCTGTGTTTGAAAACATTCAAAATAAAATGCCTAATAGAAATATTTAAAAATTATATTGGAAATTGAATCTAAAGCAGCAGCTCTGCTGTGAGGCAAATGTTCCCACTCACAGATGTGTGAAACTGTCATAGAAGGTACTGACATAAACAAATATCTGTTGGATGGAGGACCGCACACCTGTAATTTTTATAAATTTTTTTCCTTTGAAAAAGGAGCATTTGTTTTCTGATTAGAGTAATACGTCCTCTTGTAGAATATTTGGAAGATATAAAGACATATGAAGAATATTATAAAAATCACTCATAATTCCACTATCCAGAGATAATCAACTTTTATATTTTCGATACATTTTCTTTTACTTGTGCTTATGTATGCCTGTTCTTTAAAAAATTGTGACTACAGTAAATATGCAGCTTAAGAGACAGCTTTTAAAAGTTATATCCAAACATTATCCTACATATCAAGTATTGTTCCACAAGAATTTTTAGTGCAAGTTATTCTAAAACTTATTGAATAATTTTCCTCTTAGGCTATTTAAGTTGCTCTCAAGATTCTGTTACAGGACGTCAGAATACCATGATAAATACACAGTACATATATAAACTTTTTGTTTGTATCTCCTTTTATTTCCTTAGGCTAGATGTCTGGTACAATCACTAAGAATTAATTTTTTAGGGTCCTTGGTTCACAATGATAAAGTGATTTCTATAAAGGATGTACCACTTTGGGAGGCTGAGGGGAGCAGATCACCTGAGGTTAGGAGTTCAAGTCCAGCCTG
>NW_016108877.1:0-1397 GCF_001604975.1 Cebus imitator | reverse complement strand
CTTCCGGGTTCAAGCGATTCCCCTGCCTCAACCTCCCAAGAACTGGGATTATAGGTGCCTCCCACCACACCCTGCTATTTTTTTTTTTTTTTTTTTAAGTAGAGATGGGGTTTCACCATGTTGACCAGGCTAGTCTTGAACTCCTGACCTCAGGTGATCCACCTACCTCAGCCTTCCAAAGTGCTGGCATGACAAGTGTGAGCCACCACACCTGGCCAAATATCAGTTTCTTTATTTGTAAACTGAGGGTAATAGCTGTATCTAACCTCAAAAGGTTGTTGTAAGAATTAAGTGAGATAATACATGTATAACACTTGGAGTAAATAATTCCTAGCAGAAAGTAACTAATCAGGCCAGATGTTATTTTATCACATTAAACTGATCATCTGTGCATCATCTCAGATTCCTTATCCCTAAAAGAAGGTTAATAGAAAAGCACATATTTCGGTCAGGTGCAGTGGCTCATGCCTGTAATCCCAGCACTTTGGGAGGCCAAGGCAGGTTATCACCTGAGGTCAGGAGATTGAGATCAGAATGGCCAACATGGTGAAACCCTGTCTCTACTAAAAATACAGAAATTGGTCAGGAACGGTGGTGGGCACCTATAATCCCAGCTACTTGGGAGGCTAAGGTAGGAGAATCACTTGAACCTGGGAGGTAGGAGTTGCAGTGAGCTGAGATTGTGCTATTGCACTCCAGCATGGGCGACAAGAGTGAGATTCTGTCTAAAAAAGAAAAGAAAAGAAAAGCACATATTTCTTGATAACTGATAACTTGTTAATTTTTAATCAATTATTTTCTTATTTTTAGAGGTCCAAGAAAGGACAATGCTAAAACTTGAGTTTAAGCTACTACTAATGTTTATCTTTAGTCTGTCTGATAAACAACTTGTTTAGACTACTCTATAAAGTTAGACACAAAAACAAAAATAAAAAATAAAATGGCAATGCATTTAAGAATATGGCTTAAACTGCTGTGGCTCCAGCTACTGCTTCAAGAATAACCACTAATGTAAATAGCTACCATTTATGGGGTGCTTTACGTTAATTATCTCATTTAATCTTCCTACCTTCTTGCTACCATTAATATCCCCAGTTAAGAGGAGAGAAAAACTCAAGCATGTCTCACATCTGTAATCCCAGCACTTTGGGAGACTGAGGTGGACATATCATTTGAGGTCAGGAGTTCAAGACCAGTCTGGCCAACATGGGGAAACCCCATCTCTACTAAAAATAAAAAAATTAGCTTGCTTGTGGTGGTGGGTGTCTGTAATCCCAGCTATTGGGGAGGCTGAGGCCGGAGAATCACTTGAACCCAGGAGGCGGAGGCTGCAGTGAGCCAACATGGTGCCACTGCACTCTAGCCTGGGCAACAGTTTGAGACTCTGTCTCAAAAAA
>NW_016108876.1:12639-14950 GCF_001604975.1 Cebus imitator | reverse complement strand
AGGCCTCGGGAGACCCAAACCTGTCCTGCGCGTTTTCCGGCCGGGTGGGGGAAGAGGTGCCCCGAGGACCCCCAGAGTCCCGGGAACAAAGGCTGATTGTTTGCTCTGTGGCTGAAGGGACAATGCTTCCCCCACCACCTCCGCCCCCCCCCACCCTCCGGCAGTTCTGTCACCGCGGGGGGCGGGGGTGCGCTCCTCCCCAGCGCAGTTTCCTGGTTCTCTGGCCAAGGGCTCTGACCTCCGAAGTAGACCCTCGTTGGGGTGGGGGGGGCAGGGGACAGCACGAGGTCCCCGTGGGGTGTCTGCCAGCCCTGAGTGCCATGCCCTGAGCAGCTCTGCTGTCAGTTACTTAAACGTGTGTGGCACTTTCTGGCTGCCAGGCGCTCAGCAGCATGCAGATAACCGAAACAGTTCCTTACAAGGGCCTGTGAGGCAGGGGCAGCCTCACGGAGTGGCCTGCTGGAGGGAGGTGCTGCTGGGGTGGGGTTGTTGGGTGTGGCTGCTGTGTGCCAGGAGTGGCGGCCCCGCCGAGGGCACCTCCATCTGTAAGCTCCGGCCCGTCGCAGTGCAGTCACAGGTTCCAGACGGGGCTGTGGGGACAGCGTTAGGGCGGGAAGGCTTCCTGGGGTCAAATTAAGAGAAGGTGCCTGTTCGGGGACCCCAGGGTGAGCTTTCCAGGCAGAGGGAAGCCCGGGGCCGGTTGTCATGGGGGTGCCGGAGTCTCTAGCTGGAGTTACTGGGGCAGGGAGGTCGGAAACGGAGGCCAACCGGTGTGAGCCTCCGCCTGCTGAGAGCCGCAGGGCGGGGTTGGAGTCCGCTGTCAGCGGCCTGCGACCCCGACCTTCCACCGCAGGCAATTGCAGGAGCCTCCTCCCTGGTCTCTGCCCTCGCTTACAGCTGCGCCAGCCGCCCCTGCCCCCAGCAGAAGCCGGGCTTTTACAGCGCAGTGCCCCCTGCCCCAGCGGTCGCCTCTTCAGGCACCGTCCTGGCTCCGGGCACCCGCGCTGCCCGTTCCGTTCTGCATTCCCTCTGCCCTGTGAGGCAGACCTCTGCTGTCTTCACTGCATTATTTCCCCAGACTCAGCCAGCATCGAAGGTGTGCCGTGTCCTAGGACCCTTGCAGCTGGCATGCAGGGAGGAGTGTGAGGCTCCCTGTCCCTCCGCAGACTCTTAGAATTCAGAAGAGCCATGCTTTTTTGTCCTTGCCCTGCTGGGCCAAAGGACGCCCTGCCTTCTTTTCTCTCTGGGGTAGACACCCTGTGCTTTTGCTGTGCACCTGCTGCATGGAACAGGGAGCTGCCCCCACCCCTGCCCTCTGTAGCTGACTCCAGCTTCCCTGGCCACCATCAGCTCAGCAGGGCCCNGGTCAGGAGTTCAAGAGCAGCCTGACCAACATGCAGAAACCCCACCTCTACTAAAAATACAAAATTAGCCAAGCATGGTGGCATGTGCCTGTAATCCCAGCTACTTGGGAGGCTGAGGCCGGAGAATTGCTTCAACCTGGGAAGCAGAGGTTGCAGTGAGCCGAGATTGCACTCCAGCATGGACAACGAGAAGGAAACTCCGTCTCAAAAATAATAATAATAATAATTAGATAGGCATAGGCCCAGTGCGTCGGTGGGATTCAAGCCCCTGTGGCTCGGGCGGGGGAGACACTTGGAGAGAAAAGCTGGCTCCCAGGTTTCGAGGCCTCGGGAGACCCATACCTGTCCTGCGGGTTTTCCGGCGGGATGGGGGAAGCGGTGCCCCGAGGCCCCCCAGGGTCCCGGGAACAAAGGCTGAGTGTTTTCTCTGTGGCTGAAGGGAAAATGCCCCCGCCACCCCCCCCACCCTCCCCCCGCCAGCAGTCCTGTCACCGCGGGGGGCGGAGGTGCGCTCCTCCCCAGCGCAGTTTCCTGGTTCTCTGGCCAAGCCCTCTGACCTCCGAAGTAGACCCTCGTTAGGGGGGAGCCAGGGGACAGCACGAGGTCCCCGTGGGGTGTCTGCCAGCCCTGGGCGCCATGCCCTGAGCAGCTCTGCTGTCAGTTACTTAAACGTGTGTGGCACTTTCTGGCTGCCAGGCGCTCAGCAGCATGCAGATAACCGAAACGGTTCCTTACAACAGCCTGTGAGGGAGGGTCAGCCTCACGGAGTCGCCTGCTGGAGGGAGGTGCTGCTGGGGTGGGGTTGGGTGTGGCTGCTGCGTGCCAGGAGTGGCGGCCCCGCCTAGGGCACCTCCATCTGGAAGCTCCGGCCGTCGCAGTGCAGTCCACAGGTTCCAGATGGGGCTGTGGGGGCAGAGTGAGGGCGGGAAGGCTCCCGGGGGTCAAAT
>NW_016108876.1:8954-10026 GCF_001604975.1 Cebus imitator | reverse complement strand
CTAGGGCCCTTTTAGAGTCCCCAGCTCTGCAGCAGCCTTGGGGAGGCCTGTGGGGTGGACTGAGGCCCAGTGAGGACCCACGGGCTGACCGGGACCCCCGCTGTTCGCTGCGGCTGCCCCATGCACAGGTCTCGGTGGGAGAAGCCTACCTGGTGCACACAGACCAGCTCTATTCCCGCTCCGACTTCAACAACTACGTGGCTGCCCTGTACAAGGTGCTGGGGACCTTCCTGTTTGGGGCGGCCATGAGCCAGTGTCTGATGGACCTGGCCAAGTACACTATCGGCCGCCTGCACCCCAACTTCCTGGCCGTCTGTGACCCCGAGTGGAGCCGGGTCAACTGCTCATTCTCCCTGCAGCTGGAGAGGGTGTGCAGGGGAAACGTTGCTGACGTCACCGAGGCCAGGTGAGTGTGGACGAGCAGCCTTCACTCTGGGGGGCAGTGGGAGCTGAAGAAGCCCCAGAAGCCAGATGGTGAGGAGCCAGCAGGCAGGTGGTCAGGCAGGAGCGAGGCCTCAGGGCTCCAGGTGCCCCGCAGACAGCAGGAGGCTGGGGGGAGGATGCTCTGTCTGCCCCGAGTCTCAGCCCTGCCCTCTTCTGCGCTGTCTTCTTCTTCTTCTTTTTTTTTTTTTTGAAGATGGGGTTTCACCATGATGGCCAGGCTGGTCTTGAACTCCTGACCGCAGGTGATCCACTCACCTCGGCCTCCCATAGTGCTAGGATTACAGGCGTGAGCCACCGCGCCCGCCCATGCGCTGTCTTCTTACCATCTCTACTGATAGGTCCTTAAACGTTTCAACTCATCATTGTCCTTTTGAAAAAATCAAAATATTGACTGGCAAGCCTATGGTAATGTCAGACCAAAAAAAACAAAAATCAAAATAAAATTTGTATAAGATAAAAGTCACCATTTCTTCCATTTTAATGTGTACAGTTAATTTTTAGTACATTCATAGTGCTGTACAGCCATCTCCTCTACCTAATTCCAGAATATTTTCATCTCATCAGAAGGAAACCCCTCAGCATGGGTAACATGGCAAAACCCCGTCTCTATGACAAATCAAAAAATTAG
>NW_016108876.1:6640-8303 GCF_001604975.1 Cebus imitator | reverse complement strand
CTAACCTCAGGTGATCTGCCCACCTTGGCCTCCCAAAGTGCTGGGATTACAGGCATGAGCCACTGTGCCTGGATTCTTTTTCTAATTAAAAAAATTTTGGGGGGCTGTGCAAGATGGCTCACACCTGTAATCCCAGCACTTTGGGAGGCTGAGGTGGGCAGATCACCTGAGGTCCGGAGTTTGAGACCAGTCTGGCCAACATGGTGAAAACCCATCTCTACTTAAAATACAAAAATTAGCCAGGTGTAGTGGTGATGCCTATAATACCAGATGCTCAGGAGGCCAAGGCAGAGAATCGGTTGAGCCTGGGAGGCAGAGACCGCAGTGAGCCAAGATGGTGCCATTGCACTCCAGTCTGAGTGAGAGAGTAAGACTCTGACTAAAAAAAAAAAGAAAAAGAAAAATTGGCCAGACGTGGTGGTTCACACTAGTAATCCCAGCACTTTGGGAGGCCGAGGTGGGCAGATCACTTGAGGCCAGGAGTTCGAGACCAACCTGATCAATATGGAGAAATCCCATCTCTACTAAAAATACAAAAATTAGCCCAGCCTCGTGACGGATGCCTGCAATCCCAGGTACTCAGGAGGCTGAGGTGGGAGAATCGCTTGAACCTGGGAGGTGGAGGTTGCAGTGAGCTGACCGTGCTCCAGCCTGGGAGACACGGGACTCTGTCTCAAAAAAAAAAAAAATTGTTTTTGTTTTGCTCAAGACTATAGGAAAAAAAATAATAAAAGAAAAAAGAGGATAAGTGAATAGAATAAAAACAAAATTGTTTTTGTATGTTTTTACTGATTGAACACAGTTAGTGCATTCTTGTGTTTTGGAAGTTCATGTTGTAATGTTCTGTCCATTTTTGCTTTATGTATTTTGGAGTTCTGTGGTTTACTACATTTACCTTTATAATTGCTATATCTTTTTGATAGATTGACCTTTTCATCATCATAGAATGATACATATGAGTTTTGTCTCAACAATTTTTGTCTTGATGTCCATTTTGTCTCATATTAATATAGCTATTTTGGGTCTCTTTCGTTACTGTTTACATGGAATATTTTTTTTTTCCAATCTTGTACTTTCAACCTATTTATGTCTCTGACTCTAAAGTAAGTCCCTTATACCTAGCATAAAATTGGGCCGTGTTTTTAATGTATTGTCCAGTCTCTGATTTTCTTGAGACAGAGACTCACTTTGTCACCCAGGCTGGAGCACAGGTACGGTGATGTCAGCTCTCTACAGCCTTGGACTCCCCGGCCAAGCCATCTTCCAGCCTCAACCTCCCGGGTGGCTAGGACTGGCCACCACATTCAGCTACTGTTTATTTATGTTTTTTGTAGAAACAGGGTTTTGCCATGTTGCCCAGGCTGGTCTTGAACTCCTCAGCTCAAGCGATCCACCCTCTGTGGCCTCCCAAGTTGCTGGGATTACAGGTGTATGCCACCACGCCCAGCCAGATCTCTGACTTTTTATTTTATTTTTTCAGCATGTGTTAATCTTTTTATTGAATTAAGGCTTTTAATGAATCTCTGAGTTTCAGTTGGAGTGTTTAATCTATTTATAGTCAGTGTAATTACTGATAAGGAAGGCCCTCTGTCATTTTGTTGAGGGTTGCCTAGGTTATATCTTCCTTTTTCAGTTCCTTGTCACTGTCTTTTTTTTTTTTTTT
>NW_016108876.1:4726-5984 GCF_001604975.1 Cebus imitator | reverse complement strand
CGATCTCGGCTCACTGCAACCTCCACTTCCTGAGTTCAAGCAATTCTCCTGTCTCAGCCTCCCCAGCAGCTGGAATTACAGGTGTGTATCACCACACCTGGCTAATTTTTGTATTTTCATTTTTATAATTTATTTTATTTTTTGAGACAGAATCTCACTCTGTCACTCAGGCTGGAGTGCAGTGCACGGTGGCATGATCTTGGCTCAGTGCAACCTCTGCCTCCTGGGTTCAAGTGATTCTCCTGCCTCAGCCTCCCGAGTAGCTGGGACTATGGGCATGTACCACCACATCCTGCTATTTTTTGCATTTTTAGTAGAGATGGGGTTTCATCATGTTGGCCAGGCTGGCCTCGAACCCCTGATCTCAGATGACCCACCCACCTTAGCCTCCCAAAATGCTGGGATTACAGATGTAAGCCACTGTGCCTGGCCCGGCTGAATAATCTTAACTGACCTATTTTCTTTGTTTTTTTTGAGACGGAGTCTCACTCTGTCACCCAGGCTGGAGTGCAGCGGTGCGATCTTTGCTGTCTTCGACCTCCGCCTCCTGGGTTTAAACACTTCTCCTGCTTTAGTCTTCTGAGTGTTGGGATCACAGGCATGCGCCGCCACACCTGGACAAGTTTTGTACTTTTAGTAGAGACAGGGTTTCACCATGTTGGCCAGGCTTGTCTCGAAGTCCTGACCTCAGGCGAGCTGCCTGCCTCAGCCTCCCAAAGTGCTGGGATCACAGGCGTGAGCCACCGCGCCCGACCTGTTTTGTTTTGTTTTAAACTGTGTGTTTAGAATATTATAATGTGGCCACTCTGGAAATAGGAGTCTCCCTCCTCCCTGGGGTGTGTTCTTGCTGTTTGGTTCAGTGGTTACTTAATGACTTTTCTGATTGTGAAGTCTCTATCTTTTGTCATGAGTGGCCATTTCCTCCTGTTCTTTTAGCCTGGTGGTCAGCTAGTGAAAGGACAGAGATTTCTTTAAGCATCTGGAACCCAAAAAAACAAAAAACAAACCCACAACACCCTCCCGAGTCTGTAGAAGGGGTCTGCGTGGCTGTGGGGTCAGCCCTTCCACGGTGAAACAGGTTTTCTCTGCCTTCACTTTCACTTCCTGCTTGTGCAGAGCTAGAAGTCCAGCCCGATGAGAGCGTAGGGCCCTCGCAGGCCTCTTCCCAGCCCCTGCACCGCTCTGGTCTTGTAGGTTCCAAGCCTTCATTCCCCAGAGTGTTTTATTCCCTGGCCTTTCCTCCTACGCTGTTTGGCTC
>NW_016108876.1:0-3741 GCF_001604975.1 Cebus imitator | reverse complement strand
GTCTCATGCCACAGCCCCAACTGGAGACTCTGATTCTATCATCAGATAACTGGAAAGGACAGAGGGAGCAGTCTCTGCTCCTGGGATTTGGTGGCCTGTAACATCGGCAGCTCCCCTGTTGAACTCTCCCTTCTGCGGAATGGCGGCGGTGAGGGGAGGTTGGAAGATGCCGAGTGAGCCCCCGCCCTCTGACCTGCTGCCTCTCCTTCCTCAGGTTGTCTTTCTACTCTGGACATGCCTCCTTTGGGATGTACTGCATGGTGTTCCTGGTGATCAGTCCGTTTTTCTGGGGCTCGCCCGTCAAGTCACTCCCTTCCCTCGACCTCGGTTTTTCCAGCTGTAAAATGGGTGGGTCGTGGTGATGATGGGGGCGCTCACTGACTTGTTTGTGAAAACAGGAGGCCCTGGGCTGGCCGGTTCTGTGCCCCCGGCCTCGGAGCTGCCATCTGTGCAGTTGGCGTGGGAGTGCCTGGCAGGGCACAGGCTGAGGCGCCCTCTCCCGTCCCAGGTCTACGTGCAGGCGCGGCTCTGCTGGAAGTGGGCGCGGCTGCTGCGGCCCACGGTCCAGTTCTTCCTGGTGGCCTTTGCCCTCTATGTGGGCCACACCCGCGTGTCTGATCACAACCACCACTGGAGCGACGTCCTTGCTGGCCTCCTGCAGGGGACGCTGGTGGCTGGCCTCACTGTGAGCTTCTGACCCTGACTCACCCCCTGTGCTGTCCAGAGACCACTCCCTGCACAACCCTGGTCCTTCCCTGCACACTCTTGCCCCACGGAGTCCTCCCCTGGGACCCCTTCCTCCAACCGTGGTCCTTCCCTGGGACACCTCTTTCCCCTGGTTTCTCCTCTGGAACCCCCACCCCAAACTCAAGTCCTTATCTTGACCCCTCCTTCCCCCCCAGATCCTCCCCTGGGACCCCTTCCCCCAACCCCAGTCCGTCCCTGGACCCCTCCTTCCCTGAGATCCCTCCTTCCCCTGATTCCTCCCCTTGGACCCCTTCCCCAACACGAGTCCATCCCTGGACCCCTCTTCCCCCATTCCTCACCTGGGACCCCTTCCCCCAACCCCAGTCCTTCCCTGGGACCCCTTTTCCCCCCTATTTCTCCTCTGGGACCCCCCAACCCCAGTCCATCCCAGGAAACTTCCCTCCCCCTCCACATCTTCCCCGAGACTCCTTCCACCAACCCCAGTCCTTTCTGAGACGCCTCCTTCCCCACATTCCTCCCTGGGACTCCTTCCCCCAACCCTAGTCCATACCTGGGACCCCCTCTTCCCCCCAATTCTCCTCTGGGACCCCTTCTTCCCAACCCCAGTCCTTCCCTGGGACCCCTTTCCCCCCTCATTTCTCCTCTGGGATTCCCCAACCCCAGTCCTTTCTGAGGTTCCCTCCCTTCCCCCCATTCCTCCCCTGGGACCCTTTTCCCCAACCCCAGTCCATCCCTGGGACCCCTCCTTCCCCCATTCCTCTGCTGATACTACTTCCCCCAACCCCAGTCCTTCCCTGGCCCCTCCATTCCCCCCCACATCCTACCCTGGGACCCCTTGTCCCAACCCTAGTCCATTCATGGAACCCCTCCTTCCCCCATTCTTCCCTGGGACCCCTCTCCCCAAACCCAGTCCTTCCCTGGACACCTTCTTCCCCCAGTTCCTTCCCTGGGTCTCCTGCCTGCACACCGCAGCCCTTCCCTGGGACCGTCAGCACCCCAGTGCTCTCCACTGGTCCTCCACCAAGAGGGCTCTCTTCCCCCCACAGACACTCTTCCTCTCATTGCCCACCTGGGACCCTGTTCCTCCCCCTCCTGCTCATGCCCATGTCCTTGGTGCCTGCCCAGCCCCTGCCCAGTCTCACCTTCCTCCACTCTGCCAGGTCCGCTACATCTCAGACTTCTTCAAAGCCCGATCTCCACAGGACTGCCCAAAGGAGGAGGAGCTGGAACGGAAGCCCAGCCTGTCACTGACAGTGACCCTGGGCGAAGCTGACCACAACCACTATGGGTACCTGCACTCCTCCTCCTGAGGCTGGACCCCGCCCAAGCAGGGAGTGGCTGTGAGTCCAGCTGAGGCCGGCCCCCCAGGTGGTCTCTCTGGCCCTGGGTAGGCACTGAGGGCTCCGGATGGGATCCAAGAACCCTGAGCAGGCTCTGAAGCCCCCTGCCCTGTACTGGACCAGGGGTCTGGGGAGGCCTAGGTAGCCCTGGGCATTTGGAGGGGGACCTGTTCCCGTAGCTCCCCAAATATCCCCATTCTTTTATGGGGTTAAGGAAGGGACTGTTTTGTAAAATGTAACGGACATGTGGCTTTTAGTAAAATGGGGCATTGGTTTGATGAGTGGTCTCAGTGCCTCTGTTCCTTATGGCCATTCTGGGACGGTGTTCCTCCCGTCAGAGGGCTCCACAGAGCTCAGGCATCAGGCCACCTCACCCGCTGTGACGGTGGAGGGCAGCAGCCAAGCCCGCCCCTTGCGTTTCTCCCTGCACGGCGCTGTGGTCAAGGGTCAGATGGGTCAGCACACCCCTCCTCTCTGCTCATGTCCACCCCGTGCACCTGGGGGCCACGCTTCTGAAATGGGTCATTCAGGGGCTGGTTTCCCTGAAGTGACGGCAGAACACACAGAGCTTACTTTTTCAACAGGAGGGTAAAGGGTACATTTGTTTTTTGTACAGGCTGTAACTTAAGTCTCTGCTGATGTTTTGTTTGCACCTGGAACCTCTCTTATTCCCTCATCCTGCAGGGTGTTCCTATCAGGCCTTGGCCTATGGGAATGGTGGCGTAGCCCTGAGGGCAAAAGTGCAGCCTGGAGCCCCACCCAAGGGGCCACGGTGGAGACCTGCTCTTGGAGGACGGGAGGGAAGGTGACCCGGACCCTGCGGAACTCCAGCTGAACGTCAGGGACTTGCCTCCATGCAGGTGTCAGAAGGGACCCTGGCCAGGAAAGTCACACTGAAGCCTCCCAGATATCCTAGGGTGCCGCAGCAGGCAGTGGCACCCGAGGACTAAGGAGGCTGTGTCTGGGCTCAGAATGTATCTCTGGCAGTGGGTGGGAGAGAGGTTCCCAGCCAGATCCCACAGGGAGAGTCACTGCATCAGGAGCAAATGGGAATGACCCAGGTGCCCTGACTGCAGCCGACACCTCCGTCTCCTCCCAGGCACAATGGCCTTGAAAGCCAGGACCACAGTGAGGGTTGAGCGCAAGTCTGTGGGAGCAGCTACAGTGCACAGGACTCCGGTGTGGTCTGCTGGGGGCAGGTGGCCGTGTTGGGACGAGCGGTGAAGACAGAGGAGTGGAGGAAGTTTGGAGTGAGGGAGAGGAGGATGTGGCTGAGGCTGGCTGCTGGCCTCGGCTGGGGGAGTCTCGGTGCTTCAGAAAGAGCACGTGAAGCCCACGGCTGTGAGAGCAGAGAACGAAAGGGCTGTACTGACCAGAGCCATCCCCAGAGGGTCCTCAGGAGCCAGGAGGGCCCAGCTTTGGGAGCTGTTTGGGTGCTGCCCAGCTGGGCTACGCACGCACTGCTCTGCATCTGTTGAGAAAAGCCGGGACATAGGGTGTCGGGCTCAGGAATTCTCACAGGTTCCCAGTACCAAGATGGCAGGCAGGGCAGCAGTTAGGACACATTTCTCCACCCACGCGGAGCTCTGGGGAAGCTCTCATGCGTAATTTTGGGTTTACACTGCCCACACCCTTATGGGTTCATGGAAAAAAATAGTATTTTCTCTCTTTGTACAAGGAGGATATTTTTTTT
>NW_016108875.1:7084-8316 GCF_001604975.1 Cebus imitator | reverse complement strand
TCACCATGCTGACCAGGATGGTCTCGATCTCTTGACCTCGTGATCCACCCGCCTCGGCCTCCCAAAGTGCTGGGATTACAGGCTTGAGCCACCGCGCCCGGCCTTCTCATATATTTTAAAAGGATCCAGGGCAGTTGGTAGCAGTAAAGAAAGAAGTGGGCGTTATTTTAGATCTACTTTAGAGGTGGAGTCAATAGTACATGCTGATGGACTATACACTGGGTATGAGCAAGAGGAATCAAGGATGACTCTAGGGTTTTTAGCCCTGAGCAACCGTAAGAGTGAGAATTGTCTTTAACTAAGACCATGATGCTGTGGGAAGAGCAGGTCTAGCAAGGGGAGTGGAAAGGATCAACAGTTCAGTTCTGGACATTTTTGGTTTAGGCTGTTTATCAGACATCCACATGGATATGTCAACTAGACACATGGATACATAGAGAGACTGTGAGAAGTCTGGGCTGGAGACATAAATCTGGGAATTCTCAGATTATAGGTAGTACTTAAAACCAAAGGACTAGATGAGAGCACTACGGAGTCAATGCAAAGAGAGAAAGCAAAGAGAATGAAGGAATGAGTCCTAGAGAGAGAAATTTTGTAAAAGAAATTGAAAAGGAATAACTAGTAATGTAGAAGGAAAACCAAGAAAGTCTGGGGTTCAAAAAGCAGAGTAAAGAAAATTTATCAAAGGGATAAAAGTAATCAGCTTTGCCAAAAGCTGATCTTTCAAGTAAAGTGAGAACTAAGAATTGGCTCTTAACATAGTAGAAGTCATTGTGGTTTTGATGAGAATAGTTTTGCTGTGTGTAGAGGTTGAATGAGGGGAGAAGACCTGACTATAGGGAAACTAAGAGAGGATGAAAGAATGAGGCCAGACGCTGTAGCTGTAATCCCAACACTTTGGGAGCCTGGGGCAGGCACATCATCTGAGGTCAGGTGTTTGAGACCAGCCTGGCCAACATGGCAAAACCCCATCTCTACTAAAAACACAAAAAATTTAGCCGGGTGTAGTGGTGGTGTAATCCCAGCCACTTGGGGAAGCTGAGGCACAAGAATCGCTTGAACCCAGGAGGCAGAGGTTGCAGTGAGCTGAGATCACGCGACTGCACTCCAGCCTGGGCAACAGAGCCAGATTCTGTTTCAAAAACAACAACAAAAGTTTCACCGATCATTTTAAGTAAATACTCAGAATTAGAAATCAAATGTTTCATGTCAGTTTGTTCAAAAATTGTTTC
>NW_016108875.1:2739-5464 GCF_001604975.1 Cebus imitator | reverse complement strand
AAAAAAAAAAAAAAAAAAAAAAAAAAAAAAAAAAAAAAAAAAAAAAAAAAAAAAAAAAAAAAAAAAAAAACGCAAAATAGTACTAATTTTCTTGAGAAAATTTGGTAGGTGGATTAAGGAAATAATACATTATTGTCAATGTTGTAATAAAGTTTCAGTTCAAAAGCATTTTAAATAATATGCCTTTTAGTTGTGATGATTTTAGAAATGAATTTGGACAGTTGTAAAACTTACTGAAATTGCTTCTATGACTAATGATACCTATTTCAATAGTCACATGTTTAAAAAAAATCCATTTATCATTTTTATAATTATAGGTCACAAAGTTTACACTAGACACTGACAGTACTCACGTTTGCAAGGCTGCATTGGTTGCATTGATGAGGTTTCTATCTGTTATCTTTTCCAGTATTAACAAGGCACTAGTTTCATGACCCTAAAATTGTGGCAAATAGTTATAAAAACTTGGGCACCATTAAAGATAAATTTATACACCCAAAAATCCACAACCCTAGTCCATATAATATGTACACCACTATACATATGCCATGAATTTTCCTGGCCAATATCTTAGTAGTTGCCAAAACACATCTTGGGAGTGAGGGTAGGAGAAGAGGACAAAATTAAGATTAAAGAAAGAGGATAATTATGTGTTTGTGTTCCAAAACGGCTTACTGGAGACTTCGATACGCATGGTGCCTAGTAAGTCAATAATTTTGTTCAAGAAATCTAATACTAGTGATCATTAGAGAGGTTTGGTCCTGAGTTGTGTTCATTTCAGTGAAGTCAAAAAACTTTTAATGACACTGTTAATATTAACAATAAAAACATGTTCTTAAAATGTATACATACCTTGCTACAAGCCAAATGGAGGGCAGTATTTTTACTGTTATCTTGTAAAGTCAGATCTGCACTAGCACTGCTAACCAGCATCTCTGGGAGGAAAAAGTGCATCAATTCTTATGTTTATGAACATGTTTCTTAGATTACCAATAACTCACTGTAGAGAAATGAAGATACAAAGCAAAAAAGTCCCTCTCACAAAAACTTAAGTACAAGAAAAAGACTGTAATATGTAACATATATCTTCATATAATTGCTTGAGACAATTATACTGTTATATAAGTCACGCACACAAACAATGGCAATTAACATTTATTTTGTGACTGTTCACTAAACTTAAAATACTATTTTTTATGCTCTGGATTTATAGTAATTTATTTAACCCTCACAACAACCCACAAAGTGATACTGTTATTTTTCTCATTTTATAAATGAGAAAACTGAGGCATAAGGTCACTTAGCTGGAAGATGTAGGACTCACATTCAGGCAATGCAACTCCAGAGCCAGTGTTCTAACTGCTAGTAGAGGGCCATGGCAAAGCAGACTCTTTAATCGGTAAGGGCAAACTAAAACTTGTATCTCTAAATGAAAATGTGGATTGCAAACAGGTAAAAGGTTTTAAGTCTTAGGAGTGGTAAGATAACTAGTTGAAGTCAGAGGTCTTGCGATCTAAGTTCTATGTAATATACATACTTAGGAAAATAAAATTTTACAGAAGTTTCTTTACCAACTGTATTTGTTTGTCCATTTTCTGCAGCCATCATAAGAGGTGTTTTCCCAGTAGAGTCCACAGAATTGACTTGAGCATTATGGCTGAGCAGCAGCTGCAAACACTCGACATGGTCTGTGAAGGCAGCTGCATGGAGAGGAGTTCTGTAATAAAGAGAAATTGAAATACATGACTAAATTAGAATGTTATATACCCTGGAAAAAATATTCTTTTATTTATGACAAGCAGTTTTCAAGGGTTTACATATTAGGCTGTAAAAGCACAGCCTGTATACAAATAGGCTCAATAGAGCTTACTAATTTCTCCCATAGAAATGTGTACTTTCAGTAATATAGAAGGCCTTAATTAAACTAGAACAAGTATGAAGATTACAAAATTGCTAAAATAATATTACATTAAAGAAAATTTTGAAAGAAACAAATCCTGACCGGAATACTGCCACCTATTGTAACTGCTGAATGTTTATTCCTATTTAGAAAACTGTTAACTTTGTTAACAATGATCTTTGGGAAACAGAACTTCTAAAGAAAGGGGAAAATATGGTCAGGCATGGTGGCTCACACCTGTAATCCTAGCACTTTTGGGAGGCCAAGGTGGGCAGATCATGAGGTGAAGAGTTTGAGAACAGCCTGACCAACATGGCGAAACCCTGTCTCTACTAAAAATAAAAAAATAGCTGGGCATGGTGGCATGCACCTGTAATCCCAGCTACTCAGGAGGCTAAGGCAGGAGAATCGCTTGAACCCAGAAGGTGGAGGTTGCAGTGCGTTGGGCCAAGATCATGCCACTGCACTCCAGCCTGGGTGACAGAGCAAGACTTTGTCTCTAAATAAATAAATAAATAAATGGGAAAATATTTACATTTCAAAATAGTTTAAAGGAGGAAAACTGCCTAAAAGCTATTCATAGAAAAGCCTTTTATAAGGTAAAAATAATTGAGATCTTAAAACAATTTATACTTGCAAATATAAAAATAAACTTTTAATTAGTAATGGGTTTTCTATAAATTCTCTCATACCAGGCCAGCAGTTAAAATTTATTTCTTCTTGAAAATAAAACTTTTTTTGGGGTAGGGCAGAGATGGGGTCTCACTCTGTCACCTAGGCTAGAATGCAGTAGTGCAATCATAGCTCACTGCTGCCTTGAACTCC
>NW_016108875.1:0-1169 GCF_001604975.1 Cebus imitator | reverse complement strand
TTTGACAAAGTCTCGCTCTGTTGCCTAGGCTGAAGTGTCATGGCATGATCTCAGCTCACTGCAACCTCCACCTCTGGGTTCAAGCAATTCTCCTGCCTCAGCCTCTCGAGTAGCTGGGACTACAGGCGTGTGCTACCACACCAGTTAATTTTTGTATTTTTTAGCAGAGACGGGGTTTCACCATGTTGGCCAGGATGGTTTCGATATCTTGAGCTTGCGATCCGCCCGCCTCGGCCTCCCAAAGTGCTGGGATTACAGGTGTGAGCCACCGTGCCTGGCCCAAAATCTTATTCTTTAATGTTCTAAAGAGCTTCACAGTATCAGAGGGTATCCTGATTTAATCTAATTATGGATTTTTAAATGATTGCTAGCTTAAAAAAATTCTTTATGATATCAAAAATGCTGTAATGAAACAATCTGGTATTTTAATTTTACTTTTATTTTATTTTATTAAAACAATTTGTTGAGACAGGCTCTTGCTCTGTTGCCCAAGTTGAAGTGCAGTGGCATGATCATGGCTCACTGCAGCCTCAACCTCCAGGGCTCAAGCTATCTTCCCACCAGTGCCTCCCAAGTGGCTGAGACAGCAGGTGCAAGGCTACCACACCTGGCTAATTTTTTGGTATTTTGTAGACACGAAGTTTTGCCATGTTGCTCAGGCTGGTCTTGAATTCCTGAGCTCAAGAGATCTGCCTGCCTCAGCCTCCTGGATTACAAGTGTTAGCCACCATGCCCAGAATTCTGTTTTAATTTTAGGAAGTATTTTCGTAGGACAATTTCCTACCAAAATTATATTGCTGTGGTAAAGGACAAGTATACAGTCCTTGGTATCCTTGGGAGACTGGGTCCAGGACCCCCCAAACAGCAAAAATCCATAGTCCCTTATACAAAATAGTTTATCTGCATATAACCTATGCACATCTTCTCATATACTTTATCTCTAGATTACTTACAACTTAATTCAATGTAAATGCTATATAAATAGTTGTTATATTGTATTGTTTAGGGAATAATGACCAAAAAAAAAGTCTGTACAAGTTCAGCCTAACTATATTTTGGATTGACATTTAGTTGAATTCATGGATGGGGGACCCATGGATATGGAGGTCTGACTGTACTGACTACTGATCAATATCTGGTCCCTAGTTTTTTTTTTTTTTTTTTTTTTT
>NW_016108874.1:10038-11198 GCF_001604975.1 Cebus imitator | reverse complement strand
AACTTACAGAGTTAAACAATTGTGTGAATGTAGCAGTTGAATAACCCTTTCTTTGGAGAATCTGGAAAGAGATATTTCCAGCAATATACTGAATCTTAAGAATTAGCTATAGGATCGCGTCAAAATCACATTAGAAACGTCTCTTTCAAACTGCTCTGCTGTGTGTTCGTTCACCTTCGGAAGTTGCATCTATGTTTAGATTCAGCGAGTTATAAACACGTTTTTTCAAAAAGCTGCGTTTGGTTATTCCTGAGTGAACGGGATATAGGGTGTAATGAGAAATATCTGGCTCTAAAGCAAAAGCAGAGCTATGTAGAAGAATGATTGTCAAGTTGTATGTTCAACTTACAGAGTTAAACAGATGTGTCAATGTAGCCGTTCAGAAACACTTTCTTCGGAGAATCTGGACAGAGATAATTCCAGCCATATACAGCCTCATAAGATTTAGCGGTAAGACCACGTCCAAACCAGAGGAGAAACGCCTCTTTCAAACTTCTCTGCTCTGTGTTCGTTCACCTTAGGAAGTTGCACCTATGTTTAGATTCAGCGAGATAGAAACACGTTTCTCCTAATAGCAGCGTTTGGATATTCTTGAGTGACTGGGAGTATAGGGTGTAATGAGAAATATCGCCTCTAAAACAAAAACGGAGCTATGTAGCATAATGATTGTCAAGGTGTATTTTCAAGTTAGAGAGTTAAAAAGATATGTGCATGTAGCAGTTCAGAAAATCTTTCTTTGGAGAATCTGGGAAGAGATATTTCCAGCCATATACATTCTCCTAAGAATTAGCGGTAAGATCGCGTCTAAACCACAGAAGAATCGTCTCTTTCAAACTGCTGCACTGTGTGTTCGTTCACCTTAGGAAGTTGAATCTATGTTGAGATTCAGCGAGTTAGAAACAGGTTTCTCCAAAAAGCTGCGTTTGGATATTCCTGAGTCAAAGGGAGTATAGGGTGTAATGAGAAATATCTGGCTCTAAAACAAGAATGGAGCTATGTAGAAGAATGATTGTCAAGGTGTGTATTCAACTTACAGAGTTAGACAGATGTGTGAATGTAGCAGTTCAGAAACCCTTTCCTTGGAGAATCTGGAAAGAGATATTTCCAGCCATATGCAGGCTCATAGGAATTAGCTATAAGTTCGCGTCTAAATCACATTA
>NW_016108874.1:7133-8320 GCF_001604975.1 Cebus imitator | reverse complement strand
CTTTCTTTGGAGAATCTGGAAAGAGATCATTCCAGCCATATACAGGCTCATAAGATTTAGCGGTAAGATCGCATCTAAACAACAGGGGAAACGTCACTTTCAAACTTCTCTGTTTTGTGTTCGTTCACCTTAGGAAGTTGCATCTATGTTTAGATTCAGCGAATTAGAAACAGGTTTCTTCTAAAATATGCGTTTGGACATTCCTGAGTGAACGGCAGTATAGGGTGTAATGAGAAATGTCTGGCTCTTAACCAAAAATGGAGCTATGTAGCAGAATGATTGTCAAGGTGTATGTTCAACTTACAGAGTTAAACAGATGTGTGAATGTAGCAGTTCAGAAACACTTTCTTTGGAGAATCTGGAAAGAGATTATTCCAGCCATATACAAGCTCATAAGATTTAGCGGTAAGATCGCGTCTAAACCACAGGAGAAACGTCTCTTTCAAACTTCTCTGCTCTATGTTCGTTCAGCATAGGAAGTTGCATGTATGTTAAGATTCAGCGAGTTAGAAACACGTTTCTTCTAAAAGCTGCGTTTGTATATTCCTTTGTGAATGCGCATATAGAGTGTAATGAGAAACATCTGGCTCTAAAAGAAAAACGGATATATGTAGCAGAATGATTTTCAAGGTGTATATTCAACTTACAGAGTTAAACAGATGTGTGAATGTAGCAGTCCAAAATACCTTTCCTTGGAGAATCTGGAAAGAGATATTTCCAGCCATATACAGACTCATAATAATCAGCGGTAAGATCGCGTCTAAACCACAAGAGAAACGTCTCTTTCAAACTGCTCTGGTATGTGTTCGTTCACCTTAGGAAATTTGCAACTATGTTTAGATTCAACGAGTTAGAAACACGTTTCTTCTAAAAGCTGCGTTTGGATATTCCTGAGTGAATGGAAGTATAGGGTGTAATGAGAATTAACTTGCTCAAAAACAAAAACGGAGCTATGTAGCTGAATGATTGTCAAGGTGTATATTAAACTTACATAGTTAAACAATTGTGTGAATGTAGCAGTTGAATAACGCTTTCTTTGGAGAATCTGGAAAGAGATATTTATAGCAATATGCAGACTCTTAAGAACTAGCTATAAGATCGCGTCTAAATCACATTAGAAACGTCTCTTTCAAACTGCTCCGCTGTGTGTTCGTTCACTTTCGGAAGTTGCATCTATGTTTAGATTC
>NW_016108874.1:3647-4588 GCF_001604975.1 Cebus imitator | reverse complement strand
ATATACAGGCTCCTAATAATTAGCTTTAAGATCGCATCTAAATCACAGGAGAAATGTCTGTTTCAAACTGCTCCGCTGTGTGTTCGTTCAACTTCGGAACTTGCATCTATGATTAGATTCAGCGAGTTAGAAACACGTTTTTCCAAAAAGCTGCGTTTGGATATTCTTGAGTGAACGGGATATAGGGTGTAATGAGAAATATCTGGCTCTAAAACAAAAACGGAGCTATGTAGCAGAATGATTGTCAAGGTGTATGTTCAACTTACAGAGTTAAACAGATGTGTCAATGTAGCCGTTCAGAAACACTTTCTTTGGAGAATCTTGATAGAGATAATTCCAGCCATATACAGGCTCATAAGATTTAGCGGTAAGACCGCGTCCAAACCAGAGGAGAAACGCCTCTTTCAAACTTCTGTGCTCTGTGTTTTTTCACCTTAGGAAGTTGCATCTATGCTTAGATTCAGCGAGTTAGAAACACGTTTCTTCTAAAATCTGCGTTTGGATATTCCTGAGTGAATGGGAATAATGGGTTTAATGAGAAATATCTGGCTCTAGAACAAAAACGGAGCTATGTAGCAGAATGATTGTCAAGGAGTATGTTCAACTTACAGAGTTAAACAGATGTGTGAATGTAGCAGTTGAATAACCATTTCTTTGGAGAATCTGGAAAGAGATATTTCCAGCAATATACAGACTCTTAAGAATTAGCAATTAGATCGCATCTACATCACATTAGAAACGTCTCTTTCAAACTGCTCTGCTCTGTGTTCGTTCATCTTCGGAAGTTGCATCTATGTTTAGAATCAGCGAGTTAGAACCACTTTTCTCCAAACAGCGGCTTTTGGATATTCCTGAGTGAATGGGAATAATGGGTTTAATGAGAAATATCTGGCTCTAAAACAAAAACGGAGCTATGGTGCAGAATGATTGTCAAGGTGTAT
>NW_016108874.1:0-1233 GCF_001604975.1 Cebus imitator | reverse complement strand
GGCTTTAAAAAAAAAGGGGAGCTATGTAGCAGAATGATTGTCAAGGTTTATATTGAACTTACAGAGATAAACAATTGTGTGTATGTAACAGTTGAATAACCCTTTCTTTGGAGAATCTGGAAAGAGATATTTCCAGCCATAAACAGGCTCATAAGAATTAGAAGTAAGATCGCCCCTAAAGCACAGGAGAAACGTCTCTTTCAAACTGCTTTGCTGTTGTTCGTTGACCTTAGGAAGTTGCATGTATGTTTCGATTCAGCGAGTTAGAAACTCATTTCTTCTAAAAGCTGCGTGTCGATATTCTTGAGTGAATGGGGGTATACAGACAGTATAATGAGAAATATCTGGCTCTAAAACAAAAACGGAGCTATGTAGCAGAATGATTGTCAAGGTGTATATTCAACATGTAGAGTTAAACAGGTGTGTGAATGTAGCAGTTCACAATCCCTTTCTTTGGAGAATCTGGAAAGACATATTTCCAGCCATAAACAGGCTGATAAGAATTAGCGGTAAAATCGGGTCTAAAACACAGGAGAAACGTCTCTTTCAATCTGCTCTGCTCTGTGTTAGTTCACCTTCGAAAGGTGCACCTATGCTTAGATTCAGAGAGTTAGAAACACATTTCTTCTAAAAGCTGCGTGTCGATATTCTTGAGTGAATGGGAGTATACCGACAGTATAATGAGAAATGTCTGGCTCTAAAACAAAAACGGAGCTATGTAGCAGAATGATTGTCAAGGTGTATATTCAACATATAGAGTAAACAGGTGTGTGAATGTAGCAGTTCAGAATCCGTTTCTTTGGAGAATCTGGAAAGACATATTTCCAGCCATAAACAGGCTCATAAGAATTAGCGGTAAAATCCCGTCTAAACCACAGGAGAAACGTCTCTTTCAATCTGCTCTTCTCTGTGTTAGTTCACCTTCGGGAGTTGCATCTATGCTTAGATTCAGAGAGTGAGAAACACATTTCTTCTAAAATCTGCGTTTGGCTCTTCCTGAGTGAATAGGAATATAGGGTGTAATGAGAAATATCTGGCTCTAAAACAAAAACGGAGCTATGTAACTGAATGATTGTCAAGGTGTATATTCAACATATAGAGTTAAACAGATGTGTGCATGGAGCAGTTCAGAAACCCTTTCTTGGGAAAATCTGGAAACAGATATTTCCAGCCATAAACAGCCTCGTAATGATTAGCGGTAAGATCGCGTCTAAACCACAGGAGAAACGTCTC
>NW_016108873.1:7334-8341 GCF_001604975.1 Cebus imitator | reverse complement strand
AGGAGGCTGAGGCAGGAGAATTGCCTGAACCCAGGAGGCGGAGGTTGCGGTGAGCCGAGATCGCGCCATTGCACTCCAGCCTGGGTAACAAGTGCAAAAAACTCCGTCTCAAAAAAAAAAAAAAATCTTCCCAGCCAGGCATGGTGGCTCACGCCTGTAATCCCAGCACTTTGGAAGTCCGAGCCAGGCTGATCACCTGAGGTCGGGAGTTCGAGACCAGCCTGATCAACATGGAAAAACCCCATCTCCACTAAAAATACAAAATTAGCTGGGTGTGGTGGCAAATGACTGTAATCCCAGCTACTCGGGAGGCTAAAGCAGGAGAACTGCTTGAACCCGGGAGGTGGAGGTTGCAGTGAGCCGAGATCATGCCATTGCACTCCAGCCTGGGCAACAAGAGCAAAACTCCATCTCAAAAACAAAAAACAAAAAAAATTAAGTACTTTTTTTCCCCCCAGGAGACACAGACTCAAGGGAAATGGGGTCAGTGTTCCCTAAATGTCTTTTTATACATATTATGATTCGGGTTAACACCAATTAGATGAATGAGTTCAATATGTGTGTGTGTGTTTTAATACATTAAGGTCTCATAAATAGGAATTGCCTAAATACAAGAAAAACTTGAATCATGACCTTTAAAAATAAAGTTAAAAACAGTTTCACTGTATCAAATGCCTATTACTTTTAAACCTGTTTCTCAATTTAATTGTAACAGCTGAATTTATTAGCCAACCAATTGACACTACATATAAAATAATCATTTCTGATGCCTCAATGCACCTGAAACAGCCCACATATACATAGTTCCCATCTGATCTAGAAATGACTAGTTCTATTCTCATCTTCCATTATTTAGTAAAACAAATTAAATTCAGTTGTCAAAACAGGTTCATTACAAATTCACTAAATTCCCTATTAATTTAGACCATAGTAACAAGAATTTATACTATATTTAGACTATAGTAAACTAAGAATTCCTTCCAAGCAATGGCTTTAAGTAACATGTT
>NW_016108873.1:2660-5239 GCF_001604975.1 Cebus imitator | reverse complement strand
TCCCAGCTACTCAGGAGGCTGAGGCAGGAGAATTGCCTGAACCCAGGAGGCGGAGGTTGCGGTGAGCCGAGATCGCGCCATTGAAACAAAGCAAGAAAAAAAAAAAAAAAACACCCTCTCAAAAGGAAAAAAAAAAAAAAAAAAACTCAAATAAATCATTAGTTATGTAAAATATTTTATATAATAAAGGGCAGGTGTGGTGGCTCATGCCTGTAATCTCAGCACTTTGGGAGGCTAGGGTGAGTGGATCACTTGAGGCCAGAAATTTGAAACTGGCCTGGCCAACATGATAAAACCCTATCTCTACTAAAAACAAAAATTAGCTGGGCGTGGTGGCACCTGGCTGTAATCCCAGCTACTGAGGGGCAGCTGACATGAGAACTGCACGAACCAAGGAGGCAGAGATTGCAATGGGCCCAGATAGTGCCACTGCTCTCCAGCCTGGGTGACAGAACAAGACTATCTTAAAAAAAAAAAAAAAAAATTATACGATCAAACCTAAGAACCATTGCCATTATTTCTACTTCACACATTTTTGAAAAGTTATAGGTAAATTACTTATTAGTTGTTTTGTATGGTAACAATGGGATGGGAACCCTTCCGCTTAACATTACTGATTGGTGGAAGAGGTGTGAAAGGGAGTAGAAAGATCACAGATTATGAGCTGGTAATCAATACAAATATAAATGGTGCATTACAAGACCATAAGACTGGGATGAACTTCACTTAAAGGGTTTACACTGGGTGCAATGGCTCACATCTGTAATCCCCGCACTTTTGGAGGCTGAGGTGGAAAGATCACTTTAGGCCAGGAGTGAAAGACCAGCCCAGTTAATACAGTGAGATCTCCATCTCTACAAAAAAAAAAATTAGCCGGACATAATGGCACTATGTCCCATGGCATGGTCCCAGCTACTTTGGACACTGAGGTGGGAAGATCACTTGAACCCAGGAGTTAGAGGCTACACTGAGCTATGATTATGCCACTACACTCCAACCCAGGTGACAGAGCAAGACTCTGTCTTTAAAAAGAAAAGAGTTTATAAATAAGTTTTTTAAATGAGATTTTGAGATGAGATAACCTCTAGTCATTGTAAGAGAGTTAAGAGGTTTATCAGTTCTGAAATCAGAGAATGTAGTCTCCCCATAATGGTAGAGTTTCTCATTTGTCTCTCAGGTATCCTTCAGAAAATTTGATACAAGGCATGGACTTTCTTCTCAGAAAAATAAACATTAATATATGCTCACAAAGTGTGGATTCAATTTCTTCTTTCCATCTACCATTCAACAAAGTGCTTAACATGAAGCCTTCGGAAAAGGTTAAGATGGCAAAGGAAGAAATGCTGAGTCTTAATAACAAATGACATTTAAAGATCAGGTAAAATGGCCAGGCACGATAGCTCATGCCTGGCCAGCACTTTGGGAAGCCAAGGCAGATGGATCACCTAAGGTCAGGAGTTCAAGACCAGCCTGACCAAAATGGCAAAACCCCATCTCTACTAAAAATACAAAAACTGGCCAGGCACTGTGGCATGCAACTATATTCCCAGCTACTCAGGACTATAGTGGGAGTATTCAAGCAATTCTAAGATAGGAGAATTGCCTGAATCTAGGAGGTGGAGGCTACAGTGAGCCAGGATCATGCCACTGAATGGTACCCGAAAGAGAAAGTTAACAGCAACATTTACCCAACAGCAATTTACCAGTACTGCGAATTATCACTACACCAAATCTTTATTCTGAAAAAGAGACAGAATTCAGTATTAATCCCATCTATTAAGTAGGAACTCCTGAATAGTGTAATCTAATAGCTTTGGTTAAGGAAAAGTTCTCCTTTACAGAAGACTGCTAGTTAATAAATGTAGAAAGAGGCCAGGCGCAGTGGCTCATGCCTGTAATCCCAGCACTTTGGGAGGCTGAGGCAGGCAGATCATGAGGTCAGGAGATCGAGACCATCCTAGCTAACATGGTGAAAACATCTCTACTAAAATCACAAAAATTAGCTGGGCATGGTGGTGTATGCCTGTAGTCCCAGCTACTGGAAAGGCTGAGGTAGGAGAATCGCTTGAACTCAGAAGGAGGAGGTTGCAGTGAGCCAAGATCATGCCACTGCACTCCACCCTGTGCAACAGAGACTCCGTCTCTAAATAAAGAAATGTAGAAAAATAGTGTTAAATTAACAATGTGTAAACCCTAATGAAAAAACTGATTCAGGCTGGGCATGGTGGCTCACGCCTGTAATCCCAGCACTTTGGGAGGCCAAGGCAGGCGAATCATGAGGTCAAGGGATCGAGACCATCCTGGCCAACATGGTGAAACCCCGTTCTACTAAAAATACAAAAATTAGCTGGGTGCGGTGGCACGTGCCTGTGGTCCCAGCTACTTAGGAGGCTAGGAGGAAGAATTGCTTGAACCCAGGAGGCGGAGGTTGCAGTGGCACTCCAGCCTGGTGACAGAGCAAGACTCCATCTCCAAAACAAAGCAAAGAAAAGAAATAACTGATTCAGGGCCAGGCGCAGTGGCTCACGCCTGTGATCCCAGCACTTTGGGAGGCCGAGGCGGGTGGATCACGAGGTCAA
>NW_016108873.1:0-1124 GCF_001604975.1 Cebus imitator | reverse complement strand
AAAGAAAAAGTCTAACCTAAATCTAACCATGCTGAAAATTAGATTTAAGTTTATAAGTTATCGGGCATATAAAACATACAAGACAATTCCACCAATCCAGATGTGGGACATTTTATAAGACAACTCAGTCTTTTCAAAAAATTATTGTCCTAAAACAAAAGACAAAAGATGACTTTTTTTTTTTTTTTCCTAGACGCAGTCTCACTCTGTTGCTCATGGTGTAGTGCAGTGGCACAATCTCGGCTCACTGCAACCTCTACCTCTTGGGTTCAAACGATTTTCCTGCCTCAGCCTTCTGAGTAGCTGGGATTACAGACGCGTGTGCCACACCTGGCTAATTTTTGAATTTTTAGCAGAGGCGAGGTTTCACCACGTTGGTCAGACTCGTCTTGAACTCCTGACCTCGTGATCCACCTGCCCCAGCTCCCCACAGTGCTGGGATTACAGGCAGGATCCACTATGCCCTGGAGCAGTGGCACGAGCCTGTAGTACCAGTTACTTGAGAGGCTGAGGTAGTTGGATCCCTTGAACCCAGGAGTTTTGAGTCCAGCCTGGGCAACATAACAAGACCTCATTTCTAAGATACAAATAAATAAAAGAAACACAAAGCTGGGCACAGTGGCTCAAGCCTATACTTTGGGAGGCTAAGGTGGGCCGTTCACTTGAGATCAGGAGTTCGAGATCAGCCTGGCCAACATGGTGAAACCTCGTCTCTACTACAATAAACACAAAAACTAGTCAGGCTTGGTGGTGCAGCATGCCTGTAATCCCAGCTACTCGGGAGGCTGAGGCACAAGAATCACCTGAACTCAGGAGATGGATGTTGCAGTGAGCCGAGACAGTACCATAGCACTCTAGCCAGGATGACGGAGTGAGACACTGCCCACTCCCACAAAAAAAGGACATAAAAACACTGACAACCAAATACAATGATGAATAATCTTTAAATGGATCCTAGAAGAGGGAAAAACAGTTTTTTCTTACAGAATGTTAATAAATGTGGAAAGAATGTGAGAAATAGAAAATCACCATTAAAACACCACAGTAATAATTCCTATAGGAAGATATACCCATGGAAGCTCACATTAGCTAATGAAACTTTTTTTCTTTCTTTTTTTTTTTTT
>NW_016108872.1:6126-8355 GCF_001604975.1 Cebus imitator | reverse complement strand
TGTAATCCCAGCTCCTCAGAAGGCTGAGGCAGGAGAGTATCTTGAACTCTGGAGGTGGAGATTGCAGTGAAGCGAGATTGCACCACTGCTCCAGCCTGGTCAACGGAGTGAGACCGAGACTCAAAAAAAAAAAGAAGAGTTATATCATGCATGATGAATGCATGAAGGAAACTTGTCAATGGGAATTCACATTGTCCAAGGCCTGTTTCCCCTGTCATTGAGGACAAGTGCACACAGGGAGTTGCACCCTACCCCTGGGGGAATGACATAAACCGTAGTTAACTTAGTTACACGTTTCATTGAAATTACACTGTCATGTGGGGTAAGGGGTGATGTTGCAGGAAGCAGGATAGCACAAGTTTAGCCAGACTGCCTAGGGTGAAATTCCAGCTGGGCTTCTTCCCAGCTATGTGACCTTGGGAAAGTTACTTAATCCCTCTGTGCCTTGATTTCCACCCTTGTATAAAAGGATAATAAAATAACCTTGGCTGGGTGCAGTGGCTTACACCTGCACTTTGGGAGGCCAAGGGGAGTGGATCACGAGGTCAGGAGATCGAGACCATCCTGGCCAACATGGTGAAACCCTGTCTCTACTAAAAATACAAAAATTAGCTGCGCGTGGTAGCGTGCACCTGTAGTCCCAGCTACTAGGGTGGCTGAAGCAGGAGAATTGCTTGAACCCAGGAGGCAGAGGTTGCAGCGAGCCGAGATCATGCAACTGCACTCAAGCCCGGTGACAGAGCAGACTCCATCTCAAAAAATAAAATAACCTTAAGGTTAAGCAGTAGAAATTTAAAAACGAAAATGCTGGGAGTAGTGGCGCAGGTCTCTAGCCCTAGCTATACTTAGGAGGCTGAGGCAGGAGGATCGAGAGAGCCAGGATTTCGAGGCCACGATGTGCTATGATGTGATCTCACCCATAGCCACTGCACTGGACCTGGGCAATGTAGCAATGTCCATCTCGAAAAAAAGGAAAAACACCCCTCAGACCCCTAAGAGATGGGTTGTTATGAAGATATAATGAATTCCCATATGCAAAGCGTTTATTTATCTTATTTTTATTTATTTATTTATTTTTATTTAGTTAGTTTTTGAGATGGAGTTTTGCTCTTGTTTCCCAGGCTGGAGTGCAGTGGCATATTCTCAGCTCACTGCAGCCTCTGCCTCCGGGGTTCAAGTGATTCTCCTGCCTCAGTCTCCTGAGTAGTTGGGATTACAAGCACACGCCACCATGCCTGCCTAATTTTTGTATTTTTAGTAGAGATGGGGGCTTCGCCATGTTGGCTAGGCTGGTTTCAAACTCCTGGTCTCAGGATATCCGCCTGCCTTGGCCTCTCAAAGTGCTGGGATTACAAGTGTGAGCCACTGCACCTGGCCTATTTTTTTTCTTTCTTTCTTTCTTTTTTTTCAAGACATGGCCAGGCAAGGTGGCTCAAGTTGGGAGGCTGAGGCAGGCAGATCGCTGAGGTCAGAAGTTCTGAGATCCGCCTGACCAACATGGCAAAACCCCAACTCTACTAAAAAAATACAGGCCAGATGAGGTGGGTCACACCTGTAATTCAATCACTTTGGGATGCCAAGGCAAGTGGATCAGTTGAGGTCGGGAGTTCAAGACCAAACTGACCAACATGGAGAAACCTTATCTCTACTAAATATATAGAAAATTAGCCAGAGCCAGGCATAGCGGCTCACGCCTGTAATCCCAGCACTTTGGGAGGCCGAGGTGGGTGGATCACAAGGTCAGGAGTTCAAGATCACCTGTGGTAGGGAGTTCAAGACCAGCCTGACCAACATGCTGAAACCCCATCTCTACTAAAAATACAAAATTAGCTGGGTTTGGTGGCACATGCCTGTAATCCCAGCTACTCAGGAGGCTGAGGCAGGAGAATAGCTTGCAGTGAGCCGAGATTGTGCCATTACACTTCAGCCTGGGCAACAAGAGTGAAACTTCACCTCAAAAAAAAAGAAAAAAATTAGCTGGATGTGGTGGCACATGCCTGTAATTCCAACTGCTGAGGAGGCTAAGGCAAGAGAATGGTTTGAACCTGGGCGGCAGAGGTTGCATCGAGCTGAGATCGCACCATTGCTCTCCAGCCTGGGCAACAAGAGCAAAACTCCATCTCAAAAAACAAACAAACAAACAACAAAAAACCAGTTAGCCAGGTGTAGTGGTGGGTCCTGTAATCCCAGCTACTCAGGAGGCTGAGGCACAAGAATCTCTTTTTTTTT
>NW_016108872.1:3110-4576 GCF_001604975.1 Cebus imitator | reverse complement strand
CTTGTCTCAAAAAAAAAAAAAAAAGAGTTTACGCTGTCACAATCTTATTGGTAACATTTTCCATACTTTGTCCATGTTCTAGTGGTGGTGGTACTTTTTGCAAGGATTCCAGGAGTCAGCATATCTGTGAGTCATTTATTCATTCATCTGGAGGCATTATGTCTAGTGGGGATAATTTGAGAATCTATGTCATGAAACTGAGGTGAGGATGAAATGAGAGGTTTAACCCAGGGCCTTGCATATAGTAAGTGCTCAATAAATGGGCATTTAAAAAATAATTTCTATGTGCCCTGTCCTGGATTGGACCCTGGGAAGTTCCTCTTTTTCAGAAATTCACCATTTCTTCACCTTTACTCGGGACTATCTCAGCTCACTGCAACCTCAGCCTCCCAGGTTCAAGTTATTCTCCTGCCTCAGCCTCCTGAGTAGCTGGGACTACAGGCACACACCACCATGCCCAGCTAATTTTTGTATTTTTAGTAGAGACAGGGTTTCACCATGTTGGACAGAATAGTTTTGATCCCTTGACCTGTGATCCAACTGCCTCGGCCTCCCAAAGTGCTGGGATTACAGGCGTAAGCCACTGCACCTGGCTGTGTTTTTTTGTTTGTTTGTTTGTTTTTAAATAAGACAAGAGTCTCGCCCTGTTGACCAGGCTGGAGTGCAGTGGTTCGATCTTGACTCACTGCAGTCTCTACCCCCTGAGTTCAAGCGATTCTCCTGTTTCAGCCTCCTGAGTAGCTGGGACTACAGGTGCCCACCGCCACACCTGGCTAATTTTTGTATTTCTAGTAGAGACGGGACGGGGTTTCACCATGTTGGCTAGGCTGGTCTTGAACTCCTGACCCCAGGTGATCTGCCCACATCAGTCTCCCCAAGTTCTGGGATTACAGGCGTCAGCCGCCCTGCCCAGCTGAGTTATAGTGTTTTAATCTCTGTGTGTGCAGAAGAGCTACTGGGTAAATTTTTTTTTTTTCTATTTCTTTTTTTTGAGACAGAAAAATGAGCAAAAGTAAACTAAATTATTTAGGAATATATATACATAGGTGGTAAATAATGAAGAAAAAAAGAAGGTAAATGATTACTATAAAAGTAAGTTAAGATTACCTCTGTTGTGAAGGGGAAAGGAAGGGTGGTGATCAGAAAAGGAGGGGTGCTGCCGGCAATATTCAATTTCTTTCTTTTCTTTTCTTTTTTGAGATGGAGTTTTGCTCTTGTTGTCCAGGCAGAGTGTCATGGTGCAATCTCAGCTCACCACAACGACTGCCTCTGGGGTTCAGGCGATTCTTCTGCCTCAGCCTCCCGAGAGCTGGGATACAAGCATGTGCCACCACACTGGCTAATTTTGTATTTTTAGTAGAGACAGAGTTTCTCCATGTTGGTCAGGCTGGTCTCAAACTCCCTCAGTTAGTCCGCCGGACTTGGTCTCCCAAAGTGCTAGGATTACAGGTGTGAGCCATCACATC
>NW_016108872.1:0-2730 GCF_001604975.1 Cebus imitator | reverse complement strand
GTTCAGGCAATTCTCCTGCCTCAGCCTCCTGAGTAGCTGGGATTACAGGCATGCGCCACCATGCCCAGCTAATTTTTTGTAGTTTTAGTAGAGACGGGCTTTCACTGTGTTGACCAGGATGGTCTCGATCTCTTGACCTCGTGATCCATCCGCCTCGGCCTCCCAAAGTGCTGGGATTACAGGCGTGAGCCACCGCGCCCGGCCTCGTTTCTTCTTTTAAGGCAGGGTCTCACTCTGTTGCCCAGGTTGGAGTGCAGTGTCATGATCTCAGCTGACTGCAGCCCTCCTCTCCTGGGCCCAATCGATCCTCCCACCTCAGCCTCCCAAGTAGCTGGGACTACCAGCACACACCACCATGCCTGGCGGAGTCCCATTTTTAGCACAGATGGTCTCCCTATGTCACCCTGGCTGGTCTCGAGCTCCTGCACTCAAGCAATACACTGCCTCAGCCTCCTGAGTAGCTTGGCCTCCCACAGTGCTGGGATTACAGGCAAGAACCACCGCGCCTGGCCAGAACACGGAGTTTCTACCTGTCTATGGAAGAATTCTGTCATCCACGACCTAATGAAACTGACATACCAGGCCAGGTGTGGTAGGTAGCTCATGCCTGTAATCCCAGCACTTTGGGAGGCTGACACAGGCAGATTACTTGAGGTCAGGAGTTTGAGACCAGCCTGAGCAACATGATGAAACCCTGTCTCCACTAAAAATAAAAAAAAAAAAAAAAGAAAGAAAAGAAAAGCCAAGAGTGGTGGCTAACTCCTGTAATCCCAGCACTTTGAGAGGCCAAGGTGGGTGGATAACCTGCGGTCAGGAGTTCGAGATTAACCTGACCAAGATGGTGAAGTCTCATCTCTACTAAAAATACAAAAATTAGCTGCGCATGGTGGTAGGCACCACTGTTATCCCAGCTATTAGGGAGGATGAGGCAGGAGAATTGCTTGAACCTGGGAGGCGGAGGTTGCAGTGAGCCAAGATCGTGCCTTTGCACTCCAGCCTGGGCAACAAGAGCGAAACTCTGTCTCTTTCTTTTTTCTTTTTTGAGATGGAGTCTCACTCTGTGGCCCAGGCTGGAGTGCAGTGGCACCATCTCGGCTCACTGCAACCTCTGCCGCCCAGGTTCAAGCAATTCTCCTGCCTCAGCCTCCCGAGTAGCTGAGACTACAGGCGCCTGCCACCGTGCCTGGCTAATTTTTGTGTTTTTAGTAGAGATGGGGTATCACCATTTTGGCCGGGCTGGTCTTGAACTCCTGACCTTGTGATCCACCTACCTCGGCCTCCCAAAGTGCTGGGGTTACAGGCAAGAGCCACCATGCCTGGCCGAAATGCTGTCTCCAAAAAAAAAACCAGCCAGGCACGGTGGCTCATGCTTGTAATCCCAGCACTTTGGGAGGCTGAGGCAGGATCCCTCCCAGCACTTTGGGAGGGATCACCTGAGGTCTGGTCTGGAGTTCGAGACTAGCCTAACATGGAGAAACCCCGTCTCTACAAAAAATACAAAATTAGCCGGGCATAGTGGCGCATGCCTGTAATTCCAGCTACCTGGGAGGCTGAGGCAGGAGAATCACTTGAACCCAGGAGGTGGAGGTTGCAGTGAGCCAAAATCACACCGTTGCACTCCAGCCTGGGCAACAAGAATGAGGCTCCGTCTCAAACAAAACAATTCAAAACAAAAAATGAAAAGACAAAAACTGACATACCAATCCAACACTGAGGGCTATTGTACCCACTGGTGAGTGGACATTGTTTATAGTCTACACTGTACCCATGGGTGGTCCACCCAGGTAGGTGGCATTGTCCATGTGGGAGCACAGTGTCCATGAGTTATGCTGCATGAGCTCATGTTGAATATAAGGCTATATTGTTCACTTGAAGAGTCACACTGCTTATGGAAATGAACCTGTTTAAATGGTTGTCTACACTGTGCATAGGGGGTTTACCCAGCTTATAGGAGTTGACCTCATTGATAAAGGAATTCACATAATGTTAAAGAAATTATACTGTGGCTGGGCGTGGTGGCTCACACCTGTAATCCCAGCATTTTGGGAGGCCAAGGCGAGTGGATCACAAGGTCAGGAGCTCGAGACCAGCCTGGCCAAGATGGTGAAACCCTGTCTCTGCTAAAAAAAATACAAAAATTAGCCAGGCGCGGTAGCAAGCGCCTGTAATCCCAGCTACTTAGGAGGCTGAGGCAGAAGAATTGCTTGAACCCAGGAGGAGGAGACTGCAGTGAGCCGAGATTGCACCACTGCACTCTAGCCTGGGCAACAGAGCAAGACTCCGTCTCAAAAAACAAAAAAAAAGAAATTATACTGCTGGCTGGGCTTGGTAGCTCATGCCTGTAATCCCAGAACTTTGGGAGACCGAGGGAGGCGGATCACCTGAGGTCAGGAGTTTGAGACTAGTCTAGCCAACATGACAAAACCCCGTCTCTAATAAAAATACAAAAATAGCTGGACACAGTGGCGCACGCCTGTACTCTCAGCTACTGAGGAGGCTCAGGCAGAAGAATCGCTTGAACTCAGGAGGTGGGGGTTCCAATGAGCTGAGATGGCGCCACTGCACTCCAACCTGGGCGACAGAGAGAGACTTTGTCTCAAAAAAACATTTTTTTTTTTTTGCCGGGCGCGGTGGCTCAAGCCTGTAATCCCAGCACTGTGGGAGGCCGAGGCGGGTGGATCACGAGGTCAAGAGATCGAGACCATCCTGATCAACATGGTGAAACCCCGT
>NW_016108871.1:7214-8359 GCF_001604975.1 Cebus imitator | reverse complement strand
CCCGCCCACTAGGTGTTATTCAGTCAATGGTCTCAGGACATAATAGATAATTGCAGCACTATACCCAAAATTTAACACTCCAACCCTTCAACCTTTTCCCATATTTTCTGAGGCGAACGTCGTAAAGAGATATTTTACCATTAACAACTAAATTTTATAAATCAACAAATCAAATAGCATTTTACACCCCGTAGTATACACCTATTAAAACAATACTATATACAATTACTTACCGCATACCTCAATCTCTATCCCTCAGAAAACATATCTATACCATATATCGCCCTGACTTCAAATCTATATAACCCACTGTTCACCCGATTCTCCTGCCTCAGCCTCCCAAGTAGCTGGGACTACAGGCACATACCACCAAGCCCAGATGATTTTTGTATATTTAGTAGAGAAGGGGTTTCACCATGTTGGCCAGGCTGGTCTTGAACTCCTGACCTCAGGTGATCTGCCTGCCTTGGCCTCCTAAAGTGCTGGGATTGCAGGCATGAGCCACTGTGCCTGGCCTTAAGTTTCTTTTTAATCAATGGTGCCTCTTCGCTGCCTGTTTTTATGTCAGGGATTTGTTGGAGAGACTGAATCCCCTGTACAGATGGTCCCACATTCTGGATATGGCCAATTGTGTTCCTGTGGTTTTGTTTAACACAAAGATGAGAATATTCTTGTCTCTTTTACTTAGAGCTAGAGGAAATATGTTTGGGCAAGAAGACTTCTGTGATTCCCATAGGTTAGAGGGTGTGTGTATTTTAAATTTCGACTTGTGCTGCTAAAAAGATTGCACCAATTTATAGGCCTACAACCCTGTATGAAAATGCACCCCCTTCCCCACAAAAAAAAAAGAAAGAAAAAAGGTAGGGTGCAGTGGCTCACACTTGTAATCCCAGTACTTTGGGAGGCCGAGGCAGGTGGATCATGAGGTCAAGAGATCAAGACCATCCTGGCCACCATGCTGAAACCCCGTCTCTACTAAAAATACAAAAAATTAGCTGGATGTGGTGGCACACACCTGTAACCCCAGCTACTAGGGAGGCTAAGGCAGGAGAATCACTTGAACCCAGGAGGCTGAGGTTGCAGTGAGCTGAAATTGCACCATTGCACTCCAGCCTGGCAATAAAGCGAGACTCCGTCTCAAAAAA
>NW_016108871.1:3552-5804 GCF_001604975.1 Cebus imitator | reverse complement strand
AGGCTGGTCTTGAACTCCCGACCTCAGGTCATCTGCCCACCTTGGCCTCCAAAGTGCTTGGATTACAGGCGTGAACCACCATGTCCAGCCTGAAGTCTAATTTACATACGGCAAAATTCAACTGTGTTATGTGTATAGTTCTATAATTTTTTTTTTTGAGACGGAGTCTTGCTGTCGCCCAGGCTGGATTGCAGTGCTGTAATCTCTGCTCACTGTAACCTCCGTCTCCCAGGCTCAAGCGATTCTCCTGTCTCAGCCTCCCGAGAGACTGGGATTACAGGCTCCCAGCCACCACACCCGGCTAATTTTCGTATTTTCAGTAGAGGCCGGGTTTCATCCTGTTGGCCAGGCTGATCAACAAGCAATCTGCCCACCTTGGTCTCCCAAAGTGATGGGATTACAGGCATGAGCCACCGCGCCCAGCCTAAACCATTTTTTTCAATTGTGATAGAATATATGTAACATAAAACTTACCATTTGCAGGTACACAGTTCAGTGGCACTAAGTAAATTTGCTGTGTTGTGCAACAAGGCAGGTGTAATTTACTCAATAGGAAACTCTCAGACTGTTCTGAGAGGTTATGCCACTGGGTGGGTAACTAGGGAAGAAGGGCAGGGGTGGGCCAGCCTTCCCCCCAGGAATGCATCAAAGTTCCCGTTATGGCTCACGCCAGTAATTTCAGCACTTTGGGAGGCAGAGGCGGGCAGATCACAAGGTTAGGAGTTCAAGACCAGCCTGGCTAACATGGTGAAACCCTGTCTCTATTAAAAATACAAAAAAATTAGCTGGGTGTGGTGGTGGGTGCCTGGTAGTTCCAGCTACTTGGGAGGCTGAGGCAGGAGAATCACTTGAACCTAGGAGCAGAGGTTACAGTGAGCTGAGATCGCACCACTGCATTCCAGCCTGGGCGACAGAGTGAGATTCTGTCTCAAATAGTAATAGTAGTAATAAATAAAAAGGAGTGAACTACTGATGGACACAACTTGGATGGATCTCAAACACATCATGAGGAATCTAGACTGATTCCATTTCTAATAAGTTGTATAGTAGGCCAAACTAGTCAGAACAGGTAGTGGAGATTGGAACAGGCATGACGGAACTTTCTGGGATTCTTTTTTTTTTTGGAGACAGGATCTTGCTTTGTCACCCAGGCTGGAGCGCAGTGGTGCAGTGGCATGATCATAGCTCACTGCAGCCTTGACCTCCTGGGCTCAGGTGATCCTCCCACCTCAGCCTCCCGCCTAACTGGGAACACAGGCACGCCACCAGGCCTCACTAATTTTTGTAGCTTTTGTAGAGACAGGGTCTTGCCATGTTGTCCGGGCTGGTCTCAATCTCCTGGACTCAAGCAATCTGCCCGCCTTGGCCTCCCAAAGTGCTAGGACTACAGGCATGAGTCACCACGCCTGCCCCATCTTTTTTTTTTCTTTTTATGCATTTCAAAGTAGCTGGCAAACACCACCATAAGCACTTCAGCATGCATATCATTAGCTGGAGTTGAATATGTGTTTACGGCTTCTTTTTTGGCAGGGGAAATTTACACAGTGAAATGCACATCTCTTGAGTGAACATTCACTGATGGCTAACAAACGCAGACACATGTGTGAGCCAAAGCCCCTTAAAGAGATATAGAATCAGCTGGGCACGGTGGCTCACGCCTGTCATCCCAGCACTTTGGGAGGCCAAGGTGGGCGGATCAACTGAGGTCAGGAGTTCAGGACCAGCCTGGCCAACACGGTGAAACCCCATCTCTACTAAAAATAAAAAATTAGCCCGGTGTGGTGGCAGGCACATGTAATCCTAGCTACTTGGGAGGCTGAGGCAGAAGAATCTCTTGAAACTGGGAGGCAGAGGTTGCAGTGAGCCAAGATCACACCACTGCACTCCAGCCTGGGTGACACAGCGAGACTCCATCTCCAAAAAAAAAAAAAACTACATATATATAATCTGGCTGGCTGGATGCAGTGATTCATTCATGCTTTGGGAGCACTTTGGGAGGCAAAGGTGGATGGATGGCTTGAGGCCAAGAGTTCGAGATCATCCCAGGCAACGTGGTGAGACCCCATCTCTAGTAGAAATACAAAATATTAGCTGGGCATGGTTGCAAGACCACCACTGTGCTTCCACCTGGATGCAGAGTGAGACCCTGTCTCTCTCTCTTTTTTTTTTTTTTTTTTTTAAAGACAGTGTTTCACCATGTTGGTCAGGCTAGTCTTGAACTCCCAACCTCAGGTGATCCTTCTTCCTTGGCC
>NW_016108871.1:0-1302 GCF_001604975.1 Cebus imitator | reverse complement strand
TGCCTGACTAATTTTTTTGTATTTTTACTAGAGACGGAGTTTCACCGTGTTAACCAGGATGGTCTCGAACTCCTGACCTTGTGATCCTCCCACCTTGGCCTCCCAAACTGCTGGGATTACAGGAATGAGCCACCGTGCCCGGCCTAATTTTTGTATTTTTAGTAGAGACCGGTTTTTGCCATGTTTGCCAGGCTGGTCTCCAACTCCTGACCTCAAGTGATCTGCCTGCCTCGGCCTCCCAAAGTGTTGGGATTACAGGCAACCGCCACCATGCCTGGCTAATTTTTGTATTTTTAGTAGAGACAGGGTTTTGCCATGTGGACCAGGCTGGTCTTGAATTCCTGACTTCAGGTGATCTGCCTGCCTCAGCCTCCCAGAATGCTGGGATTACAAGCGTGAGCCACCACACCTGTCCACAGGTGCTGTTGATGCTGTTTCCTTTGCTCGGAACGCACTTCTCCACTTGGCTGCCATTTTCTCACCTGCTCCCTCTTGCCCTCCTGCCTGTCTTCCAGCCATCTTGAAAACACTCAGCTAGAAGACTTCCCTGACTTCCTTCAGACGCTAATGCCCAGGCAACGTTGTTTCCCCATCCCGAGGCCACCCTTCCCTTCCCCAACAAAGACACTGTCCTTGGCCAAGGCCCCTCTGAGCCCTTTCTCCGCTGGGCCTCGGCCTTGGCCCATAAAGACTTGAACAAACACGAACCTCGTTTTCAGCAGCTCAAGGCTGAAACTCTAGGATGGCCCCTGTCCCTCGTAAAGTGCCTGCCAAGAAAACTCAAGGCTGCCAGAAGTTACAGTTTGTTCCAGCAACACAGGGCGAGAGGGCCCCTGTGTCCCAGCCTCCGTGGGAGGGCAGGGACCTATGATGAGCACCGTTAACAAATGGGTTCACATGGACCAATGCCTGATTCATGCGTTTTGTAACTTTTCACTCCCCGATCCTCCTGAGTCCCTAGCCACCCCCTCCCTTTTCCATCTTTCTCCTTTTAAAAAAATTTATTTTTTTGAGGCAGAGTATTGTTCTGTTGCCCAGGCTGGAGTGCAGTGGCACGGCCTTGGCTGATTGCAACCTCTGCCTCCTGGGTTCAAGCGATTCTCCTGCCTCAGCCCCCAGAGTAGTTGGGATTATAGTTGCACACCACCACGCCCGGCTAATTTTTGTGTTTTTAGTAGAGATAGGGTTTCACCATGTTGGCCAGACTGGTCTCGAACTTCTGAACTCAGATGGTCCACCCGTCTCGGCCTCCCAAAGTGCTGAGATTACAGGCATGAGCCACTGCGCCAGCCTTTAAATTTA
>NW_016108870.1:7046-8363 GCF_001604975.1 Cebus imitator | reverse complement strand
TTTGAGACAGAGTTTTGCTCTTGTTGCCCAGGCTGGAGTGCAATGGCGTAATCTCGGCTCGTTGCAACCTCTGCCTCCCAGGTTCAAGCAGTTCCCCTGCCTCAGCCTCCTGAGTAGCTAGGATTACAGGCATGTGCCACTACGCCCAGCCAATTTTGTCTTTTTAGTAGAGACAGGGTTTTTCCATGTTTGTCAGGCTGGTCTTGAACTCCCGACCTCAGGTGATCTGCCTGTCTTGGCCTCTCAAAGTGCTGGGATTATAGGAGTGAGCCACCTTGCCCAGCTTTTTGTTTTTGCTTTTGTTTTTTTGAGATGGAGTCTCACTCTGTTGCCCAGGTTGGAGTACAGTGGTACGATATCTGCTCACTGCAGCCTCTGCCTCCCAGGCTCAAGCAATTCTCCTGCCTTGGCCTCCTGAGTAGCTGGAATTACAGGCACCTGCCATCACCCTCGGCTATTTTTGTATTTTTTAATAGAGAAGGGATTTCACGATGTTGGTCTCCAACTCCTGACCTCAGGTGATCCGCCCGCCTCGGGCTCTGAAAGTGCTGGGATTACAGGCATGAGCCACTGTGCCCAGCCAATTTTTTTAAATATGAAATAAGAGTCTCACTCTTTGCTTAGGCTGGTCTTAAACTCCTGGCCTCAATCAGTCCTCCTGCCTCGGCCTCCCAAAGTGCTATGATTACGGATGCCCAGACTAGCATTGCAATTTATTTATTTATTTAATGACAACGTCTCGCTCTGTGGTTCAGGCTGGAGTGCGGTGGCATGATCTCTGCTACTGCAACCTCCATCTCCTGGGTTCAAGTGATCCTCAACCCTCAGCCTCCCTAGTAGCTGGGATTACAGGCATGCGCCACTACACCCAGCTACTTTTTGTATTTTAGCAGAGATGGGATTTTACCAGCCCAGGCTGGTCTTGAACTCCTGACCTCAAGTGATCTGACCACCTCAGTCTCCCAAAGTGCTGGGGTTACAGGCATGAGCCACCACTCCTGGCAAAAATAAAATTTTTTAAAAGTAATTTTTTGGGGGCCAGGCGAGGTTGCTTACACCTATAATCCTAGCAGTTTGGGAGGCCAAGGTGGATGGATCACAAGGTCAGGAGTTCAAGACAAGCCTGGCCAAGGTGGTGAAACCCCATCTCTACTAAAAATACAAAAATTAGCCAGGCAGGCTGGGCGCGGTGGCTCACGCCTGTATTCCAAGCACTTTGGAGGCCAAGGTGGGCAGATCACCTGAGGTCGGGAGTTCAAGACCAGCTTGACCAACATGGTGAAACCCTATATTTTTTTAAAAATATGTATATATATA
>NW_016108870.1:2901-4541 GCF_001604975.1 Cebus imitator | reverse complement strand
CCCAGCTGAATTTTTGTATTTTTAGTAGAGACGGGGTTTCACCATGTTGACCAGGATGGTCTCGATCTGTTGACCAGGATGGTCTCGATCTCTTGACCTCGTGATCCACCCGCCTCGGCCTCCCAAAGTGCTGGGATTACAGGCTTGAGCCACCGCGCCCGGCCTAATCCCAACACTTTAAGAGGCTGAGACAGCTGGATCACTTGAGGTCAGGAGTTTGAGACCAGCCTGGCAAACATGATGAAACCCCATCTTTACTAAAAATACAAAAATTAGCTAGGCGTGATGGTGGGTACCTATAATTCCAGCTACTTGGGAGGCTGAGGCAGGAGCATCACTGGCACCCAGGAGGCAGACGCTGCAGTGAATGGAGATTGCACTGCTGCACTCCAGCCTGGGTGACAGAGTGAGACTCCATCTCAAATGAAAAATAAAAATAATAATAAAATGCAGCGTTCTGTATCGTGGCACCCATTCTGGTGTGCATGAGGACAGACATCCCAGATTATTTTTCGAGGAGACATGTGGCCCTCCACAGAACAGCCCTGACCAGAAGTGGAATGACTCCCAGCTTCTGGCTTCCTCTTTTCACAAGGAGATGCGGCGCTGCCGGGCTTTGCTGGTGCACGGCGCGTGTGGCTGTGTGCTTGAGCTATGAAACAGTCTTCAGCTCCTTCTGGTCAGCAGAAGGACTTTGCCTCTGGGAAGTTTGGTGAGAGCAGCAATACTGTCAAGGATTATCTAAAGAATGCCTTTTTGGCTGGGCGCAGTGGCTCACGCCTGTAATCCCAGCACTTTGGGAGGCTGAGGCAGGTGGATCACGAGGTCAGGAGTTCAAGACCAGCCTGACCAACATGGTGAAACCCCGTCTCTATTAAAAAAAAAAAAAAAAGGAATGACTTTTTTGGGCCAGGCGCTGTGGCTCACACCTGTAATCCCAGCACTTTGGGAGGTCAAGGCGGGTGGATCACGAGGTCAGGAGTTCAAGATCAGCCTAGTCATCATAGTGAAACCCCGTCTCTACTAAAAATACAAAAATAAACCAAGCCGGGTGTGGTGGTACATGCCTGTAATCCCAGCTTCTCAGGAGGCTGAGGCAGGAGAATCACTTGAACCTGGGAGGCAGAGGTTGCCATGAGTGGAGACTGCCGTTGCACTCTAGCCTGGGTGACGGAGTAAGACTCTGTCTCAAAAAAGAAAAAAAAAAAGAATGCCTTTTTTTCTAGGTCAATGATAACCACCCATTTTAGTGACAAAGCCAATTCAGAAAAAAGTAACCTGTTACCAAAATTCTTTAAAAGACATGATCTCTTTTATCAGGAAACGTAATATCAACATCTTTGCTTAAGCATGCTTTTCTTGTTTTCCCAGATGCTGAAGGGTTTCATTATTTTGGTAAGCTTTCAGGAACAACATCACACACGTACATGCCCTGGTGTTATCGGATGTGAAGCTGCACCTTTTCCCACTGTTTTGGGTCCAGGAAAGCAGCTTTGGAGCCAGTCATTTGGTTTTTCCTTAATTGACCCTGGAGTTTTGTCTCTTTTTATTCAGGTGGAAAAACCATATGATTAAATTCCTTTTTTTTTTCTTTATTCTTTTTCTGTCTTTTTTTTTTTTTTTTTTTTTTTTTTTTTTTT
>NW_016108870.1:0-1073 GCF_001604975.1 Cebus imitator | reverse complement strand
GGAGGTTGCGGTGAGCCGAGATCGCGCCATTGCACTCCAGCCTGGGTAACGAGAGAGAATCTCTGTCCCAAAAAAAAAAAAAAAAAAAAAAAAAAAAAAAAAAAAACAAAAAAAAAAAAAAAAAAAAAAAAAAAAAAAAAAATGCTGGGATTACAGGCATGAGCCTTGGCACCCGGCTGCCACTCACTTTCAAATACAAGATTTTCACCAGCTTTTTTCATTTTTTGGCTGCAGGCATAGCTAGTGTGAACTTTTATTCATATGAATAATGAATATGAATATTTCATATGAATATGAACTTTTATTCATAAATAAACATCAATACTTATTTTCACATATGTACATTAGCTGTTCCACAAACCATCCCTCTGCCCCCATCCACAATGCCCAATTTCCATTTATTTATTTATTTTTGAGACAGACTCTCCTTCTGTCACCCAGGCTGAAGTACAGTGGTATGATCTCAGCTCACTGCAACCTCCGCTTCCCAAGTTCAAGCAATTCCCGTGACTCAGCCTCATGAGTAGCTAGGACTACAGGTGCCCACCACCACACCCGGCTGATTTTTGTATTTTTTGTAGAGATAGGCTTTGAACATATGGGCCAGGCTGGTTTCGAACCTCTGGCCACCTTGTGATCTGCCCACCTTGGCTGGAATTATGAAGTGCTGGAATTACAGGCATGAGCCACTGTACCCAGCCCTTGTTTTATTTTTAGATACTGGGTCTCACTCTGTCGCCTGGGCTGGAGTGCAGTAACATGATCATAGCTAACTGCAGCCTTGAACTCCTGGGCTCAAGCAATTGTGAATCCTTAAAATCAGAGAGCCCTTCCTGATTTTGGTCAGAAGGAAAGATATAAATACAGAAAATGGTTCAGCAAAAAAGGAGAAGCAAGGAAGCTCTAAAGACGGAGGAAGGGGAACAGGAGCCAAGGAATAAGCAAGCTCTAGAGCCTGGAAAGGCACAGATGACCTCTTTCCTAGAGCATCCCAGAAAGTCCACGGACACCTTGATTTTAACCGAGCAAGACCCATGCCAGACTTCTTCTTTTTTTTTTTTTTTTTTTTTTTT
>NW_016108869.1:7099-8365 GCF_001604975.1 Cebus imitator | reverse complement strand
GAAGAAGAAACAATTTAATCGATATACCCCTGAAATTATGTAAAATCCTATTGTTTACATTACATCACATCAGCCTTTACTTTAACTGGCTTAACAGTTAGATATGATCCATAAAATTTTCCTGGTAATTAAGTATACCTAAAAACAATTAACTATAAAAGAGGTACTGTCTCGACAGGAAGATTGTAAAAATTTTTAAAGACAAATAAATAGAGAATAAAACCTGTAGCTCTGTGAGGCACAAATAACATCTAATTGAAGTCACAATGAATATCTAGCAATCATTCTGAATACCACAGAATTCATTTAATACATTTTGCCTGAACTCCCAACCGATCTCGCTTACCAACACCTGTATGTAGCCAAAAAATTGACAATCATTTATAAAAATTACCACCTTTGACTGCATCTGCTCTACCCACTTAAAAAATTTCATGTATTTCTTTATTTATTATTTTTTGTAGAGATTGGATCTTGCTATGTTGCCCAGGTTGGTCCAGAAACAGACCCACACTGATTTCATCAATCAGATGACTATACAGCTATCCAACTGATGAAAAAAAGTGCTACACAGTGCAGAAGAACAAAGACAGTCTTTTCAATACAGGGTGCTGGATCAAGCAGTCATATCCATGTAGTAAAAAGTGAATCATGGCTGGTTGGGTTGGCTCGCACCTGTAATCCCAGCACTCTGAGAGGCTGAAGCAGGCAGACTACTTGAGCCCAAGAGGTTGAGACCAACCGGGGAAAATGTTGAATCCCCATACATCTATGGTCTCAGGTACTCAGGAGGCTGAGTTGGGAGGACTGTTTGAGCCAGGAGGTGGAGGTTGCAGTGAGCTGAGATTATGCTGCCCTGCTACAGCCTGAGCAATAGAGTAAGAGCCTATCTGGGGCGGGGGGGAAGCATAAGCTAAAATAAAATTGCTATGTGGTTAAGTGTTCATATTCTTAGATTAGGCATTAATTAACAGGACACAAAAAGCAGTCCCCATAAAGGAAAAGATTAATCAAGTATAATTTCATTAAAATTAAGAAACTCAGGCTGGGTACACTGGCTCATGCCTGTAATCCCTACACTTTGGGAGGCTGAGGTAGTTGTATCCCTTGATCCCAGGAATTCCAGACCAACCTATACAACGTGTTAAAACCCAATCTCTACTAAAAATACAAAAAAGAGCTGAGCCTAATGGTGCTCCCCTGTAGGTCCCAGCTACTTGGGGGCTCAGGCAGGAGGATCACCAGAGCCTTGGGAGGTCGAGGTTG
>NW_016108869.1:2814-5604 GCF_001604975.1 Cebus imitator | reverse complement strand
AAAGCAGCTTTACCAGCAAAAGACAGAAGGAAAGCATTCCAAAAGTCTTGCTTAATTCTTCTGTGAGACGATGCCAAACGAGATAATCTGAGAAGCTCCCAAGGCAGACAGACACAGGGAAACCACAGCAACTCTTTGGAGTGCAAACAGCAGCACCACAATCCAACCTACTGGAAATGCTGCCCTTAATTTGAGGCTTGCCCCGCTAGTCCTGAGGCGATTCCGCGACAGCTACAAACGCTCCCCTAGTGCATCCTGGACCTGGCACACCTGGCTTGCCCACCACCAGGCTGGAGACAGCGCCAGGTGCGGAATCCCGGAGGCCAAAAAAGACCCCAACTTTGCAAATTTGGGACTTGAGATCTCTCGCCCCTCTGGTATCCAGAGAAAACCGATTTCTGGCCTCGAAGGTGGGCAAAGAGTCAATGTCCTCCACCAGATCTAGGAGAATGTGCCCCCGAAGCTGCTCCATCCCTCCAACCCTGGGATGCCACAGGAAGACCCGCCAGCGAGTTTCCTCCCCAGAGCCCATAAGAGTAGGGCTGCAGTCTGCAGCGGCAGGCAAGGAATCCAACGCAGGCAACTTAAGCGCTCGGGGGCCTGGCGCACCCGCCCCGCTGGCACAGCAAAAGTTGTGGAGGCCCCCGCCGGGCACATCGACCCAGCTGTGCACCGCGGGTCCCGGACTCACCGCTCTCCCGGCTTGGCGCGGCGCCCTCACCTGGGAAAGGCTGGGTGGACTTCCCCCTAAACCTTGACTTCCTACTAAACCTTTAATTTTCAGTGCAGAACCCGGGCCGCCCGGCCGCGGCACTCACTGCGGAAACGCTGCGTAGACATCGCGGTAAACCTCAGCTCAGCGTGCCGCTGACGCACCGGCCCGACCTACGGATGCGCGGCCCACGCCTAGCGTGCCTTGTAGGCGGCTGACCACTTCGCGGATGTCCCCGACACGCCACAGAAACCACTGACGCCTCTGACGCACTGCAGACGTCCCGAGGCGCCGAACTCGCCGCCGACACCCCCAAAGCGCGGACAGCGCCGCAGACCTCGCCGCTGACGCCACTGACGCTGTCAGCGCCTGGGACGTCGCCAACCCGCTGACCGCGCCGCGGCCGCCCCGGACGAGCCTACCGCGCCATCGCCATTCCCGACGCGCCGACTGCACCACTGATGCCATCCGCGCCTCAGACGCCGCCGATGCGCCGACCGCGCCCCGGACGCCACTGATGCTGTCAGCGGCTGGGAAGCCGCCGAACCGCTGACCGCGCCGTGGACGCCCCGACCAGCCTACCGCGCCGCTGACACGCTGACACTCCCGACGCGCAGACCGTGCCGCAGATGCCACCCGCGCCTGGAACGCCGCCGAACTGCCTTGAACGCTGCAGACCCCGCCTATGCACCGTAGACGCCGCCGGCGCACCGATGACGTCACTGACGCGCTGACCTCGGCGTGGACGCCACAGACCCCGGACCCACGGACCGCGTGCCGCGGAAGCCACTGACGCTGTCAGTGCATGGGATGCCACCGACCCGCTGACCGCGCCGCGGCCGCCCTCGACGAGCCTACGGTGCCACCGACACTCCCGACGCGCAGACCATGCCGCCTATGCCATCTGCGCCTGGGATGCCGCGGAAGCACCTCGTAAGCGGCCGTCGCACTGCCGATGCTGCAGATGCGCCGACCGCACCGCGGACGTCCCTGGCAAGCCGCAGACGCCCCCAACGCGCCGACTGCGCCTCAAACGCCGTCAGTGCCTGGGACATCTTGGATGCCCGTGACGCGCCGACACCACTGACGCTGTCAGTGCCTGGGACGCCGCCGAACCGCTGACCGCGCCGCCTTTTCTTTTTCTTTTTTCTTCTTTGTTTCCCAGGCTGGTCTTAGCTCCTAAGCGCAGGCAGTCCTTCCACTTCAGCCTCCCAAAGTAGGATTATAGGCATAAGCCACTATACTTTTATACTAAATTAAATAGTTTAAATGACCGAATTATATGGTAACTGAATTAATCGAAATAAAACTTTTTTTAAAAAAAAGAAAACTTCGGAAGATCAAACTGCTTAGAAATAAGGTAACTACATCCCAGAACAAAGCTCCAGAATATTTATAGGAATACAAAAACATCTAGGAGCCAGTAAAGTAAAATTCACAATATATGGTACCCAATCAAAACTACCAAGTATGCAAAGAAACAGTAAATTATGACCCATAATAAGAAAAATCAATCATTTAGAAACACACCCAGAAGTGACATATTATAAAATTAGTAGGCAAGATCATTAAAACAGTTATTGTAACTGCACTGCATATTTTCAAGAAGGCAAAGAAAGATTGAGCAGGTTAGGTAAAGGTGAAATATAGAAATACCCACATGAACCTCTGGAGATTAAAAACTACAATGAGTGAGATGAAAAATACTCTGGGTAAGACAAATATTACACTGTAGATGAAAAGATTAGTGAAGACATAGAAATAAAACACAGAGGTGGGGAAACAGAGTCAATGTGCTGTGGGAAGACTTGCAGTCTAATACATCTCACTAGAGCCCGCAAAGGAGGAGGAGGAGCAGAAAAAAATATCTGAAATAATAATAGAGTTTTCTAAACTAGATGAAAATCAAGTCTGGGGAATACATTTTAAAAGAGATAAGATCAAGGATTTTGCCAGAAAGAAACCACATGTAAACACACACACACATGAATACTTTAAAGGGCAAAAGATACATATATGCATAATTTTATTTATTTTTTCTGGAAGAAATCAGAAAATTTAGGATACTTTTAGGAAGA
>NW_016108869.1:0-1132 GCF_001604975.1 Cebus imitator | reverse complement strand
GGAGGAAAGGAAGATTAACATTTTTAGGACTGGTATAAATTTTTTTGTATATATTTTATTTTATTTTATTTGTTTAACGAGAATCGAATTTGAGATCATATGGCTTTTTTAGTTGCTGTAGTCTAGGGTACAATTCAGGCCTCTACCAGGGTTGTCAGACATAAACTGTTTTCTTTCCTTTTCTTATGTCCAAAAAAGCAAAAGTGAAGTATCTCTTGTGAAACTTACTAAATAAATGTCCTTCATTTCCTCAATCTGACTGCTTACTGGAAATGTCTCATTAATTGCAAACTTATTCCCACATATTGTGATGCAAATAGAAGAATGGCAATGGGCACCTGCATTCATTCAAAATTAGCAGAGGCCCCTTTTCAAGGGATGGCATATTCAGAGTGACCCAAATTATCATGACATGAAGGCCACAGGTCAAATTCAAGGCCAAATTACAAATCAATAGAAAATTTCCTTGGGGGAAGCTGTTGCTATGAACTTGAATTCCTAATTGTTTTTCAAAAGGCTGTATTTTGCTTTGCTGTATCCAAACGTTAGGATCTTCTGCAAGAGAAAAACATTTGAAATGAGAATGAGTTCTGCTTTTCTTATACGTTTTTTCTGCATATTTAACTCATCAGTATTTTTATTTTAATTATCATATGTTCTTAATAATATTTTTCTCTAAAGAATTCCTTCTTTCTTTGTTTTCTTTCTCTTTCTCTTTCTTTTTTTCTTTCTTCCTTCTTTTCTTTCTTCCTTTCTTTCTTTCTTTCCTTTCCTTCCTTTCTATCCTTTCTTTCTTTTTTTTTTGACAGAGTCTCCATCAGTCACCCAGGCTAGAGTATAGTGGCACAATCTTGTCTCACTGCAACCTCCGCCTCCTGGGTTCAAGTGATTCTCCTCCCTCAGCTTCCCAAGTAGCTGGGATTACAGGCATGTGCCACCACACCCAGCTAATTTTTTTGTTTTTTTTTGAGGTGGAGTTTCGCTCTTGTTACCCAGGCTGGAGTGCAATGGTGCAATCTCGGCTCACCGCAACCTCCGCCTCCTGGGTTCAGGCAATTCTCCTGCCTCAGCCTCCTGAGTAGCTGGGATTACAGGCATGCACCACCATGCCCAGTTAATTTTTTTGTATTTT
>NW_016108868.1:7252-8401 GCF_001604975.1 Cebus imitator | reverse complement strand
TGCCTTCCTCTGTAAGTTGAATACACACCTTTACAATCATTCTGCTACACAGCTCCGTTGTTGTTTTAGAGCCCGATATTTCTCATTATGCCCTATACTCCCATTCACTCAGGAATATCCGAACGTCGCTTTTTGGAGAAACGTGTTTCTGACTCGCTGGATCTAAACGTAGATGCAACTTCCTAATGTGAACCAAATACAGCAGACCAGTTTGAAAGAGACATTTCTCTTGTGGTTTAGACGCGATCTTACCGCTAAATCTTATGAGCCTATGTATGGCTGGAATAATCTCTTTCCAGATTCTCCAAAGAAAGTGTTGCTGAACTGCTACATTCACACATCTGTTTAACTCTTTAAGCTGAACATACGCCTTTTCAATCATTCTGCTACATAGCTCCGTTGTTGTTTTAGAGCCCGATATTTCTCATTACACCCTATACTCCCATTCACTCAGGAATATCCAAACGTCGCTTTTTGGAGAAACGTGTTTCTAACTCGCTGAATCTAAACGTAGATGCAACTTCCTACGTTGAATGAACACACAGCAGAGCAGTTTGAAAAGACGTTTCTAATGTGATTATGCGCGATCTTACAGCTAATTCTTAATAGTCTGTATATTGCTGGAAATATCTCTTTCCAGATTCTCCAAACAAAGGGTTATTCAACTGCTACATTAACACAATTGTTTAACTCTGTAGGTTTAATATACACCTTGACAATCATTCTGCTACATTGCTCCGTTTTTTTTTTAGAGCCAGATATTTCTCATTGCACCATATACTCCCAATAACCCAGGAATATCCAAACGCAGCTTTTAGAAGAAACCTGTTTCTAACTCGCTGAATCTAAGCATAGATGCAACTTCCTAAGGTCAACGAACACAGAGCAGAGCAGTTTGAAAGAGACATTTCTCCTGTGGTTTAGACGCGATCTTAAAGCTAATTCTTATGAGCCAGTATATGGCTGGAAGCATCTCTTTCCAGACTCTCCAAGGAAAGGGTTTCTGAACTGCTACATTCACATATCTGTCTATCTCTGTAAGTTGAATACACACCTTGACAATCATTCTTCTATATAGCTCCGTTTTTGTTTTAGAGCCAGATATTTCTCATTACACCCTATACTCCCAATAACCCAAGAATATCCAAA
>NW_016108868.1:2681-4856 GCF_001604975.1 Cebus imitator | reverse complement strand
TAGACGTTTCTCCTGTGTTTTAAACGCAGTCTTACTGCTACTTCTCACATGCCTGTATATGGCTTGAAATATCTGTTTCCAGATTCTGCAAAGAAAGGATTTCTTAACTGCTGCACACACACATCAGTTTAGCTCTGTAAGTTGATTGTACAGCTTGACAACCATTCTGCCAGATAGCTCTGTTTTTGTTTTAGAGCAAGATATTTCGCATTACAGCCTATAGGTTCTTTCATTCGGGAAAATCCAAACGCAGCTTTTAGAAGAAACGTGTTTCTAAAGGGCTGAATCTAAACATAGATGCAACTGCCTAAGGTGAACAAACACAAAGCAGAGCAGTTTGAACTAGACGCTTCTCCTGTGTTTTAAACGCAGTCTTACTGCTCGTTCTTATATGTCTGTATAAGGCTGGAAATATCTGTTTCCAGATTCTCCAAAGAAAGGATTTCTGAACTGTTGCACACACACATTAGTTTAACTCTGTAAGTTGATTCTACAGCTTAACAAGAATTCTGCTAGATAGCTGCGTTTTTGTTTTAGAGCAAGATATTTCTCATTACAGCCTACAGTCTCATGCACTCTGGAATATGCAGACGCAGCTTTTGGAAGAAACGTGTTACTAACTCGCTGAATCTAAACATATATGCAACTTCCTGAGGTGAGCGAATACAAAGCAGAGCAGTTTGAAATATACGTTTCTCATCGATGGGCATTTGGGTTGTTTGCAGGTCCTTGCTAATATAAACACTGCTGCAATGAAATTTCGTCTGCAAGTTTCCATATAGTAGAACGATTTGTAATCCTTTGGATATATACCCTGTAATCAGATTGCTGGGTCAAACGGAATGAACAATGAGAACACATGGACACAGGGAGGGGGACACTAGACCCCGGGGACAGTTGGGGTGAAATAAGGGAGGGACGGTGGGGGGTGGTCTGCTGGGGACAGATAGCAAGGGGAGGAATGCCAGATGTAGGTAATGGGGAGTAAGGCAGCAAATCACACAGTCACGTTTGTACCTATGCAACAATTTTACATGTTCTTCACATGTACCCCAAAACCTAAAATGCAATAAAATAAATGGAGGAAAATAAAGTAATATAGGTTTCTCCTGTGTTTTAAACGCAGTCTTACTGGTAATTCTTATTTGGCTATTTATGGCTATATATATCTGTTTCTAGATTCTCCAATGAAAGCATTTCTGATCTGCTGCACACACATATAACTTTAACTCTGTAAGATGATTGTAGAGCTTGACAATCAGTCTGCTAGGTAGCTCCGTTTTTGTTTTAGAGTAAGATATTTCTCATTACACCCTATATTCCCATTCACTCTGGAATATCCAAACACAGCTTTTAGAGAAACGTGTTTCTAACTCGCTTAATCTAAACCTATATGCAACTTCCTAAGGTGAACGAACACTAAGCAGGGCAATTTGAAATAGTCGTTTCTCCTCTGTTTTAAACGCAGTCTTACTGCTAATTCTTATATGCCTTTATATGGCTGGATACATATGTTTCTAGATCCTCCAAAGAAAGGTTTTCTGAACTACTGCACACACACATAATTTTAACTCTGTATGTTGATTGTACAGCTTGACAACCATTCTGCTAGATAGCTCCTTTTTTCTTTAAGAGCAATATACTTCTCATTACAGCCTATACTCCCATTCACTAAGGAATATCCAAACGCAGCTTTGAGAAGAAACGTGTTTCTTACTCGGTGAATCTAAACATAGATGACACTTCCTAAGGTGAACGAACACAAAACATAGTAGTTTCAAATACACGTTTCTCATGTATTTTAAATGCAATTTACTGCTGTATATGGCTGAAAATATCTGTTTCTAGATTCTCCAAAGAAATGATTTCTGAACTGCTGCTCACACACATCAGTTTACCTCTGAATGTTGATTGTACACCTTGACAACCATTCTGCCAGATAGCTCCGATTTTGTTTTAGAGCAAGATATTTCTCATTACAGCCTATACTCCCATTCTTTCTGGAATATCTAAACGCAGCTTTTAGAAGAAACGTGTTTCTAACTCGCTGAATCTAAACATAGATGGAACTTCCTAAGGCGAATGAAAACAAAGCAGAGCAGTTTGAAATAGACGTTTCTCATGTGTTTTAAACGCGGTATTACTGCTTGTTCTTATATACCTGTATATGGCTGG
>NW_016108868.1:0-1151 GCF_001604975.1 Cebus imitator | reverse complement strand
TATTCGCTGAATCTAAACATAGATGCAACTTCCTAAGGTGAACGAACACAAAGCAGAGCAGTTTGAAATAGACGTTTCTCCTGTGTTTTAAACGCAGTCTTACTGCTAATTCTTATATGCCTGTATATGGCTGGAAATATCTGTTTCTAGATTCCCCAAAGAGAGGATTTCTGAACTGCTGCACACACACATCAGTTTAACTCTGTAAGTTGATTGTACAGCTTGACAACCATTCTGTTTGATAGCCCCATTTTTGTTTTAGAGCAAGATATTTCTCATTACAAACTATACTCCCATTCACTCTGGATTATCCAAACGCAGAGTTTACAAGAAAAGTGTTTCTGACTCGCTGAATCTGAATATAGATGCAACTTCCTAAGGTGAACGAAAACAAAGAAGAGCAGTTTGAAATACACCTTTCTCCTGTATTTTAAGTGCAATCTTACTATTAATTTTATATGCCTGTATATTGCTTGAAATATCTGTTTCTAGATTCCCCAAAGAAAGGATCTCTGAACTGCTGCACCCACACATCAGTTTAACTCTGTAAGTTGATTGTACAGCTTGAGAAACATTCAGCGAGAGAGCTTCGATTTTGTTTCACAGCACGATATTTCTCAATACAGTTTATACTCGCATTCACTCTGGAATATCCAAACGTAAGTTTTAGAAGAAACGTGTTTCTAGCTTGCTGAATCGAAATATACATGCACCTTCCTAAGGTAAACGAACACAAAGCAGAGCAGTTTGAAATAGACCTTTCTCCTGTGTTTTAAACGCAGTCTTACTGCTAATTGTTATTTGCCTGTATATGGCTGGAAATATCTGTTTCCAGATGCTCCAAAGAAAGTATTTCTGAACTGCTGCACACACACGTCAGTTTATCTCTGTAAGTTGGTTGTACAGCTTGACAACCATTCTGATAGACAGCCCCGTTTTTGTTTTAGAACAAGATCTTTCTCATTACCACCTATACTCACATTCACTCTGGAATATCCAAACGCAGCTTTTAGAGAAACGTAATTCTAACTCGCTGAAACTAAACATAGATGCAACTTCCTACTGTGAATGAACACACAGTAGAGCAGTTTGAAATAGACGCTTCTCCTGTGTTTTAAACGCAGTTTTACTGCTAATTTTTATATGCCTGT
>NW_016108867.1:6811-8410 GCF_001604975.1 Cebus imitator | reverse complement strand
TTTTTCATTTTGGACAGGGTGTCACACTTGTCCAGGCTGCAGTACAGTGCTGTGATCACAACTCCCTGCAGTCTCAACTTCCTGGGCCCAAGCAATCCTCCCACAATAGCCTCCAAGTAACTGGTACTACAGGTGTGTGCTCACCACACCGGGCTAATTTTTTAAATTTTTTGAAGAGATGACAACATAGTCTTATTATGTTGTCCGGGCTGGTTTTGAATATCTGGGCTCAAGCAGCCTTCTAGCCTTGACCTCCTGAAGTAAGGGGATTATAGGCATGAGCCACCACTCCCCATCTTCCTGCTTTTCAAGGCTGAATAGTATTCCATTGTTTATATATACACCATATTTACCTTATCCATTCATCTATTGATGAATACTTAGGTTGATTCCATATCTGGCTGTCGTGAGTAATGCTGCCTGCAGTATGCATGGGCATGCAGATATCCTTTTGACATTGATTTCAGTTCATTTGGATATATACCCAGAAGTGTGATTACTGGATTGTATGATAATTCCATTTATAGTTTTTTGAGAAACCTCTTTACTGCTTTGCATAATGGCAAATTGACACCTGCCAGCAATGTACAGAACTTCCAGTTTTTCTGTATCCTTGGCAATACTTATCTTTCACATTTTTGATAATAGCCATTTGAACAGGTGTTAGGTAATGTATGATTATGGTTTCAATTTGCATTTCCCTAATGATTGGTGATGCTGAGCATTTTCCCATGTACCTGTTGGCCATTTGTATGTGTTCTTTTGAGAAACGTCTGTTCAGGTCCTTTTCCCAGTTTTTAATCAGGTTGTTTTCTTGCTATTGAGTCGGGTTCCATAAATATTTTCTCCCATTCTGTGGGTTGTCTCTTTACTTTGTTAATTGTTTCCTTTGCTGTACAGAGCTTTGTAGTTTAGCTATCCCATTTGTCCATTATTGCTTTTGTTGCCTATGCTTTCAGGGTCATATCCAAAAAGTTACTGCCTACATGGAACTTTCTCCTTGTGTTTTTTTCTAGTAGTTTTATAGTTTGACATCTTAAACATAAGACTTTAATCTATATTGAATTGATTTTTGTGTGCTATGTGAGACAAGGGTGTGATTTTATTCTTATGTATGTGGATATATAGTCTTTTCATCGCCATTTATTGAAGAGACAGTTCTTTACCCATTGCGATTTTTTGGCATCTTTGTTATAAATCAACTGAGTGTAATTGTGTGAGTTCCTTCCTGTTTCATTGGTCCATGTGTCTTGTTGTTACTGTTTTTTGAGCCAGAGTGTCTGTAGCACAGGCTGGATGCAATGGTGTGATCTTGACTCGCTGCAACCTCTGCCCCTGGGCTCAAGACATCCACCTACCCCAGCCCCCTGATTACCTGGGACAACAGGTGCTTGCTACCACCCCTGGCTTATTTTTGTATTTTTAGTAGAGACGGGATTTCACCATGTTACCCAGGCTAGTCGAATTCCTGGGCTCAAGCAATCTGTTTTCCTCAGCCTCCCAAGTGCTGGGATTACAAGTGTGAACCACTGCGCCTGTCCAGATATCTGTTTTTTGTTGTTGTTGTTCTTGTTTTTTTTTTTTTTTTTTTTTTTTTTT
>NW_016108867.1:3334-4751 GCF_001604975.1 Cebus imitator | reverse complement strand
TTTTTGAGATGGAGTCTCACTCTGTCTCCCAGGCTATAGTCCAGTGGTACGATCTCAGCTCATTGCAACCTCCGCCTCCCAGGTTAAAGCGATTCTTCTGGCTCAGCCTCCCGAGTAGCTGGGACTACAGGCATGCGTCATCATGTCTGGCCAATTTTTGTATTTTTAGTAGAGATAGGGTTTCACCATATTGGCTAGGCTGGTCTCAAACTCCTGACCTAGTGATCTGCCCACCTTGGCCTCCCAAATTGCTGGGATTACAGGTGTGAGCCACTGTGCCTAGCCAATATCTACTTAATTTTTATCCATTTGATATAGTATTTTCTGAGAAAGTAATTAAAATCTTCCACTGTTGTTGATTTATTTTTTTTTAGCCTTCCAGTTTTGTTAATACAGGTTGAGTATACCTTACACAAAATACTTGGGACAGGCCGGGTGCAGCGGCTGATGCCTGTAATTCCAGCACTTTATGAGGCCATGGCAGGTGAGTCATCTGACGCCATGAGTTTGAGACCAGCCTGGCCAACATGGTGAAACCCTGTCTCTACTAAAAATACAAAAATTAGCCAGGTGTTGTGGCATGTGCATCTAGTCCCAGATACTTGGGAGACTGAGGCAGGACAATCACTTCAGTCAGGCAGGTGGAGGTTACAGTGAGCTGAGACTGCGCCATTGCACTTCAACCTGGATGACAGAGCTAGACTCCATCTCAAAAACAAAAACAAAATGCTTGGGAGCAGATGTGTTTTGGATTTTGAAATATTTGCATATACATAAGATATTTTGGGGATGAGTGACATGTATACACATGAAATTCATTTATGTTTCATATATACCTTATACACATAGCCTGAAGGTAATTTTATAGAATATTTAAGTAATTTTATGCTTGAAACAAAGTTTATATTAAGTATGTAGGTGTGAAATTTTCTACTTGTGGTATCATGTTGGTGCTTAAAAAGTTTTGAATTGGCCAGGTGCAGTGGCTCATGCCTGTAATCCCAGCAATTTGGGAGGCTGAGGTGGACAGATCACAAGGTCAGAAGTTGGAGACCAGTTCTGGCCAACATAGTAAAACCTTGTCTCTACTAAAAATGCAAAAAATTTGCCAGGTGTGATAGTGTGCACCTGTAATCCCAGTTACTTGGGAGGCTGAGGCAGGGAAATCTCATGAACCTGGGAGGCGGAGGTTGCAGTGAGCCAAGATCGATCGCACCATTGCACTCCAGCCTGGGTTATAGTGTGAGACTCATGTCAAAAAAAAAAAAAAAAGTTTTTTATTTTGGAGCATTTCATATTTTGGATTTTCAGATTGTGAGATGGTTAACCATCTCTTTCAGATTAGAGATTCATTTGGAGGCCTGTTGGTCTGAGTATATGGTTATAATGGATATCTGTTATACTACTATTGATCGTT
>NW_016108867.1:0-1304 GCF_001604975.1 Cebus imitator | reverse complement strand
ATAGGTATACCTGAATGGGACGAAGAGAATCAATCCAAGCTGGAAAATACGCTTCAGGATATTATTCAGGAAAACTTTCCCAACCTAGCAAGGCAGGACAATATTCAACTCCAGGTAATACAGAGAACACCACAAAGGTATTCCTCAAGAAGACCAACCTCAAGGCACATAATCGCCAGATTCACCAGGGTTGAAATGAAAGAGAAAATACTGAGGGCAGCCGGAGAGAAAGATCAGGTTACCTATAAAGGGAAGTGTATCAGACTCACAGCAGATCTCTCAGCAGAAACCCTACAAGATAGAAGAGAGTGGAGGCCAATATTCAACATCCTTAAAGAAAAGAACTTTCAACCCAGAATTTTACATCCAGCCAAACTAAGCTTCATAAGCGAAGGAAAAATAAAATCTTTTGTGAACAAGCAAGCACTCAGAGATTTCATCACCACCAGGCCTGCTTTACAAGAGCTTCTGAAAGAACCACTACACATAGAAAGGAACAGCCAGTATCAGCCTTTCTAAAAAATAGCAAAAAGTAAAGAGCATCAACATAGTCAAGAATTTACATCAACTAATAGGCAAAACAGCCATCTAACATTAAATGGCAGTATTAAACTCAAATATATTATTATTAATTCTTAATTTAAATCTACTAAATCCCCCAATCCAAAGACACAGACAGGCAAAAAAAGCCAAAACCCATCGATATGCTGCATCCAGGCCCATCTCACATGCAAGGATACACAAAGACTCAAAGGGATGGAGAAAGATTTACCAACCAAATGGAGAGCAAAAATAAATAAATAAATAAAAAGCAGGAGTTGTTTTAAAGCAACAAAGATCAAAAGAAGCAAAGAAGGATATTACATAATGATAAAAGGATCAATGCAACAAGAAAAGCTAAAGATCCTAAATATATACGCACCCAGTACAGGAATTCCTATATATATAAGACTTATAATAAAGAGATTTAGACTCCCACACAATAATAGTGGGAGACTTCAACATCAATATTAGACAGATCAGTGAGACAGAAAATTAACAACGATATCCAGGATTTGGACTCAGATCCGGAACAAGTAAACTTAATTAACATTTATAGAACTCTCCACTTTACACAAAATATACACTCTTATCAGTACCACGTCACATCTATTTACAGGTTTAAATGAAATATTGGTTGGCTGCTTGTTTGTTATTTTCTTCCCTCATTTTTTTCTTTTTCCAATGTCTCTATTATTAAGCACAATTATAGACATACCCATTTTTAGACTGCATTCTAGGCCGGGCAATAAAGCAGCTCCCCC